>NC_079199.1:79728890-79989890 GCF_029499605.1 Hyla sarda | reverse complement strand
GGATATGGGGTCAGCATATGAGGAAGGGATATGAGAATAGCATATGAGGTTCGGATAAGAGGATGGGATATAAGGTCGGGATATGGGGTAGGGATATGAGGACAAGATGTGAGGATGGGATGTGAGGTCGGGATATGAGGACAGGATAAGAGGATGGGATATAAGGTCGGGATATGAGGTAGGGATATGAGGACAAGATGTGAGGACAGAATGTGAGGTCGGGATATGAGGACAGGATATTAGGTCATGATAAGAGGACGGATATGAGGACGGGATATGAGGTTGGGATATGAGGAAGGGATATGAGGAAGGGATAGGAGGTCGAGATAGGAGGTCGGGATAGGAGGTCGAGATAGGAGGTCGGGATAGGAGGTCGAGATATGAGGATGGATATGAGGTCGGGATATGAGGACAGAATATGAGGTCAAGATAGGAGGACAGGATAGGAGGTCAGGATAGGAGGACGGGATATGAGGTCGGAATAGGAGGACAGGCTATGAGGACAGGATATGAGGACAGAATATGAGGACAGGATATGAGGTTGAAATAGGAGGACGGGATAGGAGGTCGGGATATGAGGACGGGATATGAGGTTGAGATAGGAGGAGGGGATAGGAGATCAGGATATGAGGACAGGATATGAGGTCAGGATAGAAGGTCGGGATAGGAGGTAAGGATAGGAGGTGGAGATATGAGGTCGGGATATGAGGACAGGATATAAGGACATGATATGAGATTGAAATAGGAGGATGGGATATGAGGTCGAGATATGAGAACTGGATAGGAGGATGGGATATGAGGTTATGATATGAGGAAGGGATATGAGGATAGCATATGAGATCGGGATATGGGGACGTGATATGAGGATAGCATATGAGGATGGTATATGAGGATGGGATATGAGGATGGGATATAAGGACGGGATATGAGGTTGCAATATGAGGACGAGATATAAGGTCGGGATATGAGGACAGGATATGAGGACGTGATATGAGGTCGGGTTATAAGGACGGGATATGAGGTTGCAATATGAGGACGAGATATAAGGTCGGGATATGAGGACAGGATATGAGGACGTGATATGAGGTCAGGTTATAAGAACAGGATAAGAGGATGGGATATGAGATCAGGATATGAGGTTGGGATATGAGGAAGGGATATGAGGTTGGGACATAAGGACGGGATATGGGGTCAGCATATGAGGAAGGGATATGAGAATAGCATATGAGGTTCGGATAAGAGGATGGGATATAAGGTCGGGATATGGGGTAGGGATATGAGGACAAGATGTGAGGATGGGATGTGAGGTCGGGATATGAGGACAGGATAAGAGGATGGGATATAAGGTCGGGATATGAGGTAGGGATATGAGGACAAGATGTGAGGACAGAATGTGAGGTCGGGATATGAGGACAGGATATTAGGTCATGATAAGAGGACGGATATGAGGACGGGATATGAGGTTGGGATATGAGGAAGGGATATGAGGAAGGGATAGGAGGTCGAGATAGGAGGTCGGGATAGGAGGTCGAGATAGGAGGTCGGGATAGGAGGTCGAGATATGAGGATGGATATGAGGTCGGGATATGAGGACAGAATATGAGGTCAAGATAGGAGGACAGGATAGGAGGTCAGGATAGGAGGACGGGATATGAGGTCGGAATAGGAGGACAGGCTATGAGGACAGGATATGAGGACAGAATATGAGGACAGGATATGAGGACAGGATATGAGGTTGAAATAGGAGGACGGGATAGGAGGTCGGGATATGAGGACGGGATATGAGGTTGAGATAGGAGGAGGGGATAGGAGATCAGGATATGAGGACAGGATATGAGGTCAGGATAGAAGGTCGGGATAGGAGGTAAGGATAGGAGGTGGAGATATGAGGTCGGGATATGAGGACAGGATATAAGGACATGATATGAGATTGAAATAGGAGGATGGGATATGAGGTCGAGATATGAGAACTGGATAGGAGGATGGGATATGAGGTTATGATATGAGGAAGGGATATGAGGATAGCATATGAGATCGGGATATGGGGACGTGATATGAGGATAGCATATGAGGATGGTATATGAGGATGGGATATGAGGATGGGATATAAGGACGGGATATGAGGTTGGGATATGAGGACGGGATATGAGGACGGAATATGTGGTCGAGATATGGGGACGGGATATGGGGTTGGGCTATGAGGACAGGGCATGAACAGGATAGGAGGTGGAGATAGGAGGACGGGATAGGAGGTAGTGATATATGCACGGGAAAGGAGGATGGGTTAGGAGGTCGAGAAAGGAGGTCGGGATAGGAGGTCAGCATAGGCCGGGATAGGAGGTCAAGATAGGAGGTTAAGATATGAGGTGGAGATATGAGGACGATATGAGGAAGGGATGTAAGGACAGGATAAAAGGACGGCATATAAGGTCGGTATATGAGGACGGGATGTTAGGTTGAGACATGAGGACGGGATATGAGGTCAGGATATGAGAACAGCAAAAGAGGATGGGATATGAGGATAGCATATGAGGTCAGGAAATGAGGACAGGATATGAGGTCGGGTTATGAGGATGGGATATGAGGTCAGGATATGAGGTCGGAATATGAATACAGCATATGAGGTTGGAATATGAGGATGAGATTTAAGGTCGGAATATGAGGACGGGATATAAGGTCAGGATATAAGGTCGGGATATGAGTAAAGCATATGAGGATGGGATATGAGGATAGCATATGAGGACGGGAAATGACGACAGGATATGAGGTCAGAATATGAGGATGGGATATGAGAATAGTATATGAGGACAGGATATTAGGTCAGGATATGGGGATGGGACATAAGGTCAGGATATAAGGTCGGGATATGAGTACAGCATATGAGGATCGGATATGAGGATAGCATAAGAGGACAGGATATGAGGTCAGGATATGAGTATGGGACATAAGGACGGGATATGAGGCTGCAATATGAGGACGAGATATAAGGTCGGGATATGAGGACAGGATATGAGGACGTGATATGAGGTCGGGTTATAAGGACGGGATATGAGGATGCAATATGAGGACGAGATATAAGGTCGGGATATGAGGACAGGATATGAGGACGTGATATGAGGTCGGGTTATAAGAACAGGATAAGAGGATGGGATATGAGATCGGGATATGAGGTTGGGATATGAGGACAGGATATGAGGTCATGATATGAGGACAGATATGTGGACGGGATATAAGGACGGCATATATGGTCGGGATGTGAGGTTGAGATATGAGGAAGGGATATGAGGTCGGGATATAAGGATGGGATAGGAGGATAGCATAGGGGGACAGGATATGAGGATGGGATATGAGTTTGGGATATGAGGATGGCATATAAGGATAGAATATGAGGATAGCATATGAGGACAAGATATGAGGTCGGGATATAAGGACAGAATAAGAGGATGGGATATGAGGTGGAGATAGGAGGACGGGATAGGAGGATGGTATATGAGGTCAGGATACGGGAATGGGATATGAGGTCAAGATAGGTCAAATCATTTCAGTTTTTGAGTTCAAAATACAGGCCTACCTCCTCCCCTTCAGCCTGCCTGTCCATCTCCAAAAATACCCTTTTTAATAATTATAAGCTCCTCCTTTGAGAAAAGCATTGAAAAAAGAGCAAACAGTAAAGTTGCCAGATGCTACCATCCTTTCATCCATTTGTCCTTCTACACCTATTTTGCCAAACCATCATGCACTCATTCTGTTTTCATGTTTCCAAGTTATCAGACTACCTGGCCCAAAAAATATGGATTATAAAAGAGTAGCAGCATATGGAAAATTACACATTTTTAACCCAAAACCCCATTAGAGATTTTAAGTTCAAAATTCTTGCCTATCTCCTCCCCTTCAGCCTGGCTGTCCATCTCCAAAAATACACTTTTTAACAATAATACGTTCCTCTATTGCTTTTATAAAATGCAAACAGTAAGGTTGTCATATGCTGCTATCCTTTCATCCATTTGTCCTTCCACACCTATTTTCCCAATCCATTTTACACACTTACTGTTCTAATGTCGCCAAGTTATCGGACTACCTGGCCCAAAAATTATGGATTATAAAAGGGTAGCAGTGAAGGGAAAATTTGAGTTTTTAAATTCAAAATACATGCCTAACTCCTCCCCTTCAGCCTGCCTGTCCATCTCCAAAAATACCTTTTTGTTAACATTTATAAGCTGCTCTTTTTCTTTGGAAAAATAAACAAGCAAACAGTAAATTTTCCATATGCAGCTATTCTTTCATCCATTTGTCCTTCTACACCTATTTTCCCAAACCATGCACTCATACTGTTCTCATATCGCAAAGTTATCGGAGTACCTAGCCCAAAAATGATGGCTAATAAAAGGGTAGCAGCATAAAGGAAAATTGCACATTTTGAACCCAAAAACCCATTCAAAATACAGGCCTACTTCCTCCCCTTCAGCCTGCCTGTCCATCTCCGAATATACCCTTTTTAATAATTTTACGCTCCTCCTTTGCATTGAAAAAAAGCAAATTGTAAAGTTGCCAGATGCGGCCATCCTTTCATCCATTTGTCCTTCTGCAACTATTTTCCCAAACCATGCACTCAAACTGCTATCATGTTGCCAAGTTATTAGACTACCTGGCTCAAAAATTATGGATTATGAAAGGATAGCAGCATAAGGGAAAAATACATAGTTACATAGTTAGTAGTTACATAGTTAGTACGGTCGAAAAAAGACATATGTCCATCAAGTTCAACCAGGGAATTAAGGGGTAGGGGTGTGGTGCGATATTGGGGAAGGGATGGGATTTTATATTTCTTCATAAGCATTAATGTTATTTTGTTCCATGAATGTATCTAATCCTGTTTTTGATCCTGCTGTGACCAGTTCCTGAGGTAGACCGTTCCATAAATTCACAGTCCTCACGGTAAAGAAGGCGTGTCGCCCCTTGAGACTAAACTTTTTCTTCTCCAGACGGAGGGAGTGCCCCCTCGTCCTTTGGGGAGGTTTGGAACCCAAAAACCCATTTGAGTTTTTAAGTTCAAAATACAGGCCTACCTTCTCCCCATCAGCCTGCCTGTCCATCTCCAAAAATACCCTTTTTTAATAATTATGCACTCTTCATTTGCTTTGGAAAAACAAACAGTTAAGTTGCCATATGCTGCTATCCTTTCATCGATTTGTGCTTCTACACCTATGTTCCCAAACCATCATACACTCATACTGTTTTCACTTTGCCAAGTTATCGGACAACCTGGCCCCAAAATTATGGATTATAAAAGGATAGCAGCATAAGGGAAAAATACACATTTTGAACCCAAAAACCCATTTGAGTTTTTAAGTTCAAAATACAGGCCTACCTCCTCCCCTACAGCCTGCCTGTCCATCTCCAAAAATACCCTTTTTAATAATTATACGCTCCTCCTTTGCATTGAAAAAAAGCAAACAGTAAAGTTCCCAGATGCGGTCATCCTTTCATCCATTTGTCCTTCTGCATCTATTTTCCCAAACCATGCACTCATACTGTTATTATGTCGCCAAGTAATTAGACTACCTGGCCCAAAAATTATGGATTATAAAAGGGTAGCAGCATAAGGGAACATTACCGTATTTATCGGGGTGTACCACGCATCGGCCTATAACACACACCCTCATTTTACCAAGGATATTTGGGTAAAAGAATTTTTTTACCCAAATATCCTTCATAAAATGAGGGTGCGTGTGTGTGCATGTGTATACCCCGATACACTGCTTCTCACCCCACAGAGCCCCCAGGAAAGGCATGGGGAGAGAGGCCGTCACTGTCTGCTTCTCTCCCCCTGCCTTTCCTGGGGTCTAGAGCCCTGCTACCGCCGTTTCTCTCCCCCTGCTATCGGCGCCGCTGCCCCTTCTCTCCCCCTGGCTATCGGAGCCGCTGCCCCATTGCCAGCACCGATAGCCAGGGGGAGAGAAGCGGTGTCAGCAATGGGACAGCTGCACCGATAGCCAGGGGGAGATAAGGGGCAGCGGCACCCATTGCCGTCGCCGCTGCCCCGTTGCCTCCCCCATCCCTAGTTGTATAATTACCTGTTGCCGGGGTCGGGTCCGCGCTGCTTCAGGCCTCCGGTGTGTGTCCCCTACATCATTGCTATGCGTTGCGAGACGCAATGACGAGTGATGTCACTCGTCATTGCGCCGCGCCATGCAACGCATAGCAACGACGCAGGGGATGCACCCCGGAGGCCTGAAGCAGCGCTGACCCGACCCCAGCAACAGGTAATTATACAACCGGGGATGGGGGAGGCAACAGGGAAGCCGCGCCGGCAATGGGTGCCGCTGCCCCTTCTTTCTTTCTTTCTACCTTCTCCCCTACAGCCTGCCTGTCCATCTCCAAAAATACCCTTTTTTAATAATTATACGCTCCTCCTTTGCATTGAAAAAAAGCAAACAGTAAAGTTGCCAGATGCGGCCATCCTTTCATCCATTTGTCCTTCTGCATCTATTTTCCCAAACCACGCACTCATACTGTTGTTATGTCGCCAAGTAATTAGAGTACCTGGCCCAAAAATTATGGATTATAAAAGGATAGCAGCATAAGGGAAAAATACACATTTTGAACCATAAAACCCATTTGAGTTTTTAAGTTCAAAATACAGACCTACCTCCTCCCCTACAGCCTGCCTGTCCATCTCCAAAAATACCCTTTTTAATAATTATACGCTCCTCCTTTGCATTGAAAAAAAGCAAACAGTAAAGTTGCCAGATGCGGCCATCCTTTCATCCATTTGTCCTTCTGCATCTATTTTCCCAAACCATGCACTCATACTGTTATTATGTCGCCAAGTAATTAGACTACCTGGCCCAAAAATTATGGTTTATAAAAGGATAGCAGCATTAGTGAAAAATACACATTTTGAACCCAAAAACCCATTTGAGTTTTTAAGTTCAAAATACAGGCCTACCTCCTCCCCTACAGCCTGCCTGTCCATCTCCAAAAATACCCTTTTTAATAATTATACGCTCCTCCTTTGCATTGAAAAAAAGCAAACAGTAAAGTTCCTAGATGCGGCCATCCTTTCATCCATTTGTCCTTCTGCATCTATTTTCCCAAACCATGCACTCATACTGTTATTATGTCGCCAAGTAATTAGACTACCTGGCCCAAAAATTATGGATTATAAAAGGGTAGCAGCATAAGGGAACATTACCGTATTTATCGGGGTGTACCACGCATCGGCCTATAACACACACCCTCATTTTACCAAGGATATTTGGGTAAAAGAATTTTTTTACCCAAATATCCTTCATAAAATGAGGGTGCGTGTGTGTGCATGTGTATACCCCGATACACTGCTTCTCACCCCACAGAGCCCCCAGGAAAGGCAGGGGAGAGAGGCCGTCGCTGCCTGCTTCTCTCCCCCTGCCTTTCCTGGGGTCTAGAGCCCTGCTACCACCGCTTCTCTCCCCCTGCTATCGGCGCCGCTGCCCCTTCTCTCCCCCTGGCTATCGGAGCCGCTGTCCCATTGCCAGCACCGATAGCAAGGGGGAGAGAAGCGGTGTCGGCAATGGGGCAGCTGCACCGATAGCCAGGGGGAGATAAGGGGCAGCGGCACCCATTGCAGTCGCCGCTGCCCCGTTGCCTCCCCCATCCCTAGTTGTATAATTACCTGTTGCCGGGGTCGGGTCCGCGCTGCTTCAGGCCTCCGGTGTGCGTCCCCTACATCATTGCTATGCGTTGCGAGACGCAATGACGAGTGATGTCACTCGTCATTGCGCCGCACCATGCAACGCATAGCAACGACGCAGGGGATGCACCCTTGAGGCCTGAAGCAGCGCTGACCCGACCCCAGCAACAGGTAATTATACAACCGGGGATGGGGGAGGCAACGGGGAAGCGGCGCCGGCAATGGGTGCCGCTGCCCCTTCTTTCTTTCTTTCTACCTCCTCCCCTACAGCCTGCCTGTCCATCTCCAAAAATACCCTTTTTAATAATTATACGCTCCTCCTTTGCATTGAAAAAAAGCAAACAGTAAAGTTGCCAGATGCGGCCATCCTTTCATCCATTTGTCCTTCTGCATCTATTTTCCCAAACCATGCACTCATACTGTTATTATGTCGCCAAGTAATTAGACTACCTGGCCCAAAAATTATGGATTATAAAAGGGTAGCAGCATAAGGGAACATTACCGTATTTATCGGGGTGTACAACGCGCCGGCCTATAACACGCACCCTCATTTTACCAAGGATATTTGGGTAAAAAAAGTTTTTACCCAAATATCCTTCATAAAATGAGGGTGCGTGTGTGTGCATGTGTATACCCCGATACACTGCTTCTCACCCCACAGAGCCCCCAGGAAAGGCAGGGGGAGAGAGGCCGTCGCTGCCTGCTTCTCTCCCCCTGCCTTTCCTGGGGTCTAGAGCCCTGCTATCGCCGCTTCTCTCCCCCTGCTATCGGCGCCGCTGCCCCTTCTCTCCCCCTGACTATCGGTGCCGCTGTCCCATTGCCAGTGCAGATAGCCAGGGGGAGAGAAGCGGTATCGGCAATGGGGTAGCTGCACCGATAGCCAGGGGGAGATAAGGGGAAGCGGCACCCATTGCCTTCGCCGCTGCCCCGTTGCCTCCCCCATCCCTAGTTGTTTAATTACCTGTTGCCGGGGTCGGGTCCGCGCTGCTTTAGGCCTCAGGTGTGCGTCCCCTACATCATTGCTATGCGTTGCGAGATGCAATGACGAGTGATGTCACTTGTCATTGCGCCGCGCCATGCAGCGCATTGCAACGACCTAGGGGATGCACCCCGGAGGCCTGAAGCAGCGCTGACCCGACCCCAGCAACAGGTAATTATACAACCGGGGATGGGGGAGGCAACAGGGAAGCGGCGCCGGCAATGGGTGCCGCTGCCCCTTCTTTCTTTCTTTCTACCTCCTCCTCTACAGCCTGCCTGTCCATCTCCAAAATACCCTTTTTAATAATTATACGCTCCTCCTTTGCATTGAAACAAAGCAAATAGTAAAGTTGCCAGATGTGGCCATCCTTTCATCCATTTGTCCTTCTGCATCTATTTTCCCAAACCATGCACTCATACTGTTATTATGTCGCCAAGTAATTAGACTACCTGGCCCAAAAATTATCGATTATAAAAGGATAGCAGCATAAGGGAAAAATACACATTTTGAACCCAAAAACCCATTTGAGTTTTTAAGTTCAAAATACAGGCCTACCTCCTCCCCTACAGCCTGCCTGTCCATCTCCAAAAATACCCTTTTTAATAATTATACGCTCCTCCTTTGCATTGAAAAAAAGCAAACAGTAAAGTTGCCAGATGCGGCCATCCTTTCATCCATTTGTCCTTCTGCATCTATTTTCCCAAACCATGCACTCATACTGTTATTATGTCGCCAAGTAATTAGACTACTTGGCCCAAAAATTATGGATTATAAAAGGATAGCAACATTAGTGAAAAATACACATTTTGAACCCAAAAACCCATTTGAGTTTTTAAGTTCAAAATACAGGCCTACCTCCTCCCCTACAGCCTGCCTGTCCATCTCCAAAAATACCCTTTTTAATAATTATACGCTCCTCCTTTGCATTGAAAAAACAAACAAACAGTAAAGTTGCCAGATGCGGCCATCCTTTCATCCATTTGTCCTTCTGCATCTATTTTCCCAAACTACGCACTCATACTGTTATTATGTCTCCAAGTAATTAGACTACCTGGCCCAAAAATTATGGATTATAAAAGGATAGCAGCATAAGGGAAAAATACACATTTTGAACCATAAAACCCATTTGAGTTTTTAAGTTCAAAATACAGGCCTACCTCCTCCCCTACAGCCTGCCTGTCCATCTCCAAAAATACCCTTTTTAATAATTAAAAGCTCCTCCTTTGCATTGAAAAAAAGCAAACAGTAAAGTTGCCAGATGCGGCCATCCTTTCATCCATTTGTCCTTCTGCATCTATTTTCCCAAACCATGCACTCATACTGTTATTATGTCGCCAAGTAATTAGACTACCTGGCCCAAAAATTATGGATTATAAAAGGATAGCAGCATTAGTGAAAAATACAAATTTTGAACCCAAAAACCCATTTGAGTTTTTAAGTTCAAAATACAGGCCTACCTCCTCCCCTACAGCCTGCCTGTCCATCCCTATCGGCGCTGCTGCCCCTAATCTCCCCCTGGCTATCGGTGCCGCTGTCCCATTGCCAGCGCCGATAGCCAGGGGGAGAGAAGCGGTGTCGGCAATGGGGCAGCTGCACCGATAGCCAGGGGGAGATAAGGGGCAGCGGCACCCAAACCATCATACACTCATACTGTTTTCACTTTGCCAAGTTATCGGACAACCTGGCCCCAAAATTATGGATTATAAAAGGATAGCAGCATAAGGGAAAAATACACATTTTGAACCCAAAAACCCATTTGAGTTTTTAAGTTCAAAATACAGGCCTACCTCCTCCCCTACAGCCTGCCTGTCCATCTCCAAAAATACCCTTTTTAATAATTATACGCTCCTCCTTTGCATTGAAAAAAAGCAAACAGTAAAGTTGCCAGATGCGGCCATCCTTTCATCCATTTGTCCTTCTGCATCTATTTTCCCAAACCATGCACTCATACTGTTATTATGTCGCCAAGTAATTAGACTACCTGGCCCAAAAATTATGGATTATAAAAGGGTAGCAGCATAAGGGAACATTACCGTATTTATCAGGGTGTACAACGCGCCAGCCTATAACACGCACCCTCATTTTACCAAGGATATTTGGGTAAAAAAAGTTTTTACCCAAATATCCTTCATAAAATGAGGGTGCGTGTGTGTGCATGTGTATACCCCGATACTCTGCTTCTCACCCCACAGAACCCCCAGGAAAGGCAGGGGGAGAGAGGCCGTCGCTGCCTGCTTCTCTCCCCCTGCCTTTCCTGGGGTCTAGAGCCCTGCTACCGCCGCTTTTCTCCCCCTGCTATCGGCGCCGCTGCCCCTTCTCTCCCCCTGGCTATCGGTGCCGCTGTCCCATTGCCAGCGCCGATAGCCAGGGGGAGATAAGGGGCAGCGGCACCCATTGCCGTCGCCGCTGCCCCGTTGCCTCCCCCATCCCTAGTTGTATAATTACATGTTGCCGGGGTCGGGTCCGCGCTGCTTCAGGCCTCCGTTGTGCGTCCCCTACATCATTGCTATGCGTTGCGCGACACAATGACGAGTGATGTCACTCGTCATTGCGCCGCGCCAGGCAGCGCATAGCAACGACGCAGGGGATGCACCCCGGAGGCCTGAAGCAGCGCTGACCCGACCCCAGCAACAGGTAATTATACAACCGGGGATGGGGGAGGCAACAGGGAAGCGGCGCCGGCAATGGGTGCCGCTGCCCCTTCTTTCTTTCTTTCTACCTCCTCCATTACAGCCTGCCTGTCCATCTCCAAAAATACCCTTTTTAATAATTATACACTCCTCCTTTGCATTGAAAAAAAGCAAACAGTAAAGGTGCCAGATGCGGCCATCCTTTCATCCATTTGTCCTTCTGCATCTATTTTCCCAAACCATGCACTCATAATGTTATTATGTCGCCAAGTAATTAGACTACAACGCGCCGGCCTATAACACGCACCCTCATTTTACCAAGGATATTTGGGTAAAAAAAGTTTTTACCCAAATATCCTTCATAAAATGAGGGTGCGTGTGTGTGCATGTGTATACCCCGATACACTGCTTCTCACCCCACAGAGCCCCCAGGAAAGGCAGGGGGAGAGAGGCCATCGCTGCCTGCTTCTCTCCCCCTGCCTTTCCTGGGGTCTAGAGCCCTGCTACCGCCGCTTCTCTCCCCCTGCTATCGGCGCCGCTGCCCCTTCTCTCCCCCTGGCTATCGGTGCCGCTGTCCCATTGCCAGCGCCGATAGCCAGGGGGAGAGAAGCGGTGTCGGCAATGGGGCAGCTGCACCGATAGCCAGGGGGAGATATGGGGCAGCGGCACCCATTGCCGTCGCCGCTGCCCCGTTACCTCCCCCATCCCTAGTTGTATAATTACCTGTTGCCGGGGTCGGGTCCGCGCTGCTTCAGGCCTCAGGTGTGCGTCCCCTACATCATTGCTATGCGTTGCGAGACGCAATGACGAGTGATGTCACTCGTCATTGCGCCGCGCCATGCAGCGCATAGCAACGACGCAGGGGATGCATCCCGGAGGCCTGAAGCAGCGCTGACCCGACCCCAGCAACAGGTAATTAAACAACCGGGGATGGGGGAGGCAACGGGGAAGCGGCGCCGGCAATGGGTGCCGCTGCCCCTTCTTTCTTTCTTTCTACCTCCTCCCCTACAGCCTGTCTGTCCATCTCCAAAAATACCCTTTTTAATAATTCTACGCTCCTCCTTTGCATTGAAAAAAAGCAAACAGTAAAGTTGCCAGATGTGGCCATCTTTTCATCCATTTGTCCTTCTGCATCTATTTTCCCAAACCATGCACTCATACTGTTATTATGTCGCCAAGTAATTAGACTACCTGGCCCAAAAATTATCGATTATAAAAGGATAGCAGCATAAGGGAAAAATACATATTTTGAACCCAAAAACCCATTTGAGTTTTTAAGTTCAAAATACAGGCCTACCTCCTCCCCATCAGCCTGCCTGTCCATCTCCAAAAATACCCTTTTTTTAATAATTATGCACTCTTCATTTGCTTTGGAAAAACAAACAGTTAAGTTGCCATATGCTGCTATCCTTTCCTCGATTTGTGCTTCTACACCTATGTTCCCAAACCATCATACACTTATACTGTTTTCACTTTGCCAAGTTATCGGACAACCTGGCCCCGAAATTATGGATTATAAAAGGATAGCAGCATAAGGGAAAAATACACATTTTGAACCCAAAAACCCATTTGAGTTTTTAAGTTCAAAATACAGGCCTACCTCCTCCCCAACAGCCTGCCTGTCCATCTCCAAAAATACCCTTTTTAATAATTATACGCTCCTCCTTTGCATTGAAAAAAAGCAAACAGTAAAGTTGCCAGATGCGGCCATCCTTTCATCCATTTGTCCTTCTGCATCTATTTTCCCAAACCATGCACTCATACTGTTATTATGTCGCCAAGTAATTAGACTACCTGGCCCAAACATTATGAATTATAAAAGGATAGCAGCATTAGTGAAAAAAACACATTTTGAACCCAAAAACCCATTTGAGTTTTTAAGTTCAAAATACAGGCCTACCTCCTCCCCTACAGCCTGCCTGTCCATCTCCAAAAATACCCTTTTTAATAATTATACGCTCCTAATTTGCATTGAAAAAAAGCAAACAGTAAAGTTGTCAGATGTGGCCATCCTTTCATCCATTTGTCCTTCTGCATCTATTTTTCCAAACCATGTACTCATACTGTTATTATGTCGCCAAGTAATTAGACTACCTGGCCCCAAAATGATGGATTATAAAAGGATAGCAGCATAAGGTAAAAATACACATTTTGAACCTAAAAACCCATTTGAGTTTTTAAGTTCAAAATACAGGCCTACCTCCTCCCCATCAGCCTACCTGTCCATCTCCAAAAATACCCTTTTTTAATAATTATGCACTCTTCATTTGCTTTGGAAAAACAAACAGTTAAGTTGCCATATGCTGCTATCCTTTCATCGATTTGTGCTTCTACACCTATGTTCCCAAACAAGCATACACTCATACTGTTTTCACTTTGCCAAGTTATCGGACAACCTGGCCCCAAAATTATGGATTATAAAAGAATAGCAGCATAAGGGAAAAATACACATTTTGAACCCAAAAACCCATTGGAGTTTTAAGTTCAAAATACAGGCCTACCTCCTCCCCTACAGCCGCCATGTCCATCTCCAAAAATACCCTTTTTAATAATTATACGCTCCTCCTTTGCATTGAAAAAAAGCAAATAGTAAAGTTGCCAGATGCGGCCATCCTTTCATCCATTTGTCCTTCTGCATCTATTTTCCCAAACCATGCACTCATACTGTTATTATGTCGCCAAGTAATTAGACTACCTGGAACAAAAATTATGGATTATAAAAGGATAGCAGCATTAGTGAAAAATACACATTTTGAACCCAAAAACCCATTTTAGTTTTTAAGTTCAAAATACAGGCCTACCTCCTCCCCTACAGCCTGCCTGTCCATCTCCAAAAATACACTTTTTAATAATTATACGCGCCTTCTTTGCATTGAAAAAAAGCAAACAGTAAAGTTGCCAGATGAGGCCATCCTTTCATCCATTTGTCCTTCTGCATCTATTTTACCAAACCATGCACTCATACTGTTATTATGACGCCAAGTAATTAGACTACCTGGCCCAAAAATTATGGATTATGAAAGGGTAGCAGCATAAGGGAACATTACCGTATTTATCGGGGTATACAACGCGCCGGCCTATAACACGCACCCTCATTTTACCAAGGATATTTGGGTAAAAAAAGTTTTTACCCAAATATCCTTCATAAAATGAGGGTGCGTGTGTGTGCATGTGTATACCCCGATACACTGCTTCTCACCCCACAGAGCCCCCAGGAAAGGCAGGGGGAGAGAGGCCGTCGCTGCCTGCTTCTCTCCCCCTGCCTTTCCTGGGGTCTAGAGCCCTGCTACCGCCGCTTCTCTCCCCCTGCTATCGGCGCCGCTGCCCCTTCTCTCCCCCTGGCTATCGGTGCCGCTGTCCCATTGCCAGCGCCGATAGCCAGGGGGAGAGAAGCGGCGCCGGCAATGGGGCAGCGGCACCGATAGCCAGGGGGAGATAAGGGGCAGCGGCACCCATTGCCGTCACCGCTGCCCCGTTGCCTCCCCCATCCCTAGGTGTATAATTACCTGTTGCCGGGGTCGGGTCCGCGCTGCTTCAGGCCTCCGGTGTGGTTCCCCTGAATCATTGCTATGCGTTGCGAGACGCAATGACGAGTGACGTCACTCGTCATTGCGCCGCGCCATGCTGCGCATAGCAACGACGCAGGGGATGCACACCGGAGGCCTGAAGCAGCGCTGACCCGACCCCAGCAACAGGTAATTATACAACGGGGGATGGGGGAGGCAACCTCCCCTACAGCCTGCCTGTCCATCTCCAAAAATACCCTTTTTAATAATTATACGCTCCTCCTTTGCATTGAAAAAAAGCAAACAGTAAAGTTGCCAGATGTGGCCATCCTTTCATCCATTTGTCCTTCTGCATCTATTTTCCCAAACCATGCACTCATACTGTTATTATGTCGCCAAGTAATTAGACCGCCAGGCCCAAAAACTATGGATTATAAAAGGATAGCAGCATTAGTGAAAAATACACATTTTGAACCCAAAACCCCATTTGAGTTTTTAAGTTCAAAATACAGGCCTACCTCCTCCCCTTCAGCCTGCCTGTCCATCTCCAAAAACACCTTTTTTAATAATTATACACTCTTTGTTTGCTTTGGAAAACAAACAGTTAAGTTGCTATATGCTGCTATTCTTTCATCGATTTGTGCTTCTACACCTATGTTCCCAAACCATCATACACTCATACTGTTTTCTCTTTGCCAAGTTATCGAACAACCTGGCCCCAAAATTATGGATTATAAACGGATAGCAGCATTAGTGAAAAATACACATTTTGAACCCAAAACCCCATTTGAGTTTTTAAGTTCAAAATACAGGCCTACCTCCTCCCCTACAGCCTGCCTGTCCATCTCCAAAAACACGTTTTTTAATAATTATAAGCTCCTCCACTGCATTGAAAAAAATCAAACAGTAAACTTGCCATATGCGGCCATCCTTTCATCGAATTGTGCTTCAACACCTATGTTCCAAAACCATCATACACTCACACTGTTCTCACTTTAACAAGTTATCGGAGTACCTAGCCCCAAAATTATGGATTTTAAAAGGATAGCAGCATAAGGGAAAAATACACATTTTGAACCCAAAAACCCATTCAAAATACAGGCCTACGTCCTCCCCTTCAGCCTGCCTGTCCATCTCCAAATATACAGTTTTTAATAATTTTACGCTCCTCCTTTGCATTGAAAAAAAGCAAACAGTAAAGTTGCCATATGCAGCCATCCTTTCATCCATTTGTCCTTCTGCACCTATTTTCCGAAACCATGCACTCATACTGTTATCATGTCGCCAAGTTATTAGACTACCTGGCCCAAAAATTATGGATTATAAAAGGGTAGAAGCATAAGGGAAAATTACTGTATTTATCTGGGTGTACCACGCACCGGCCTATAATACGCACCCTCATTTTACCGAGGATATTTGGGTAAAAAAAGTTTTTTACCCAAATATCCTTCATAAAATGAGGGTGCGTGTGTGTGCATGTATATAACCCGATACACTGCTTATCACCCCACAGAGCCCCCAGGAAAGGCAGGGGGAGAGATGCCGTCGCTGTCTGCTTTTCTCCCCCTGCCTTTCCTAGGGTCTAGAGCAATGCTACCGCCGCTTGTCTCCCCCTGCTATTATCGCCGCTGCCCCTTCTCTCTCCCTGGCTATCGGTGCCGCTGTCCCATTGTCAGCGCCGATAGCCAGGGGGAGAGATGCGGCGACGGCAATGGGGCAACGGCACCGATAGCCAGGGGGGGGATAAGGGGCAGCGGCACCCATTGCCGGCGCCGCTGCCCCGTTGCCTCCCCCATCCCTAGTTGTATAATTACCTGTTGCGGGGGTCGGGTCTGCGCTGCTTCAGGCCTCCGGTGTGCGTCCCCTGCATCATTGCTATGCGTTGCGAGACGCAATGACAAGTGACGTCTCTCGTCATTGCGCCGCGCCATGCAAAGCATAGCAACGACGCAGGGGATGCACACCGGATGCCTGAAGCAGCGCTGACCCGACCCCAGCAACAGGTAATTATACAACCGGGGATGGGGGAGGCAACGGGGCAGCGGCGCCGGCAATGGGTGCCGCTGCCCCTTCTTTCTTTCTTTCTACCTCCTCCCCTACAGCCTGCGTGTCCATCTCCAAAAATACCCTTTTTAATAATTATACGCTCCTCCTTTGCATTGAAAAAAAGCAAACAGTAAAGTTGCCAGATGCGGCCATCCTTTCATCCATTTGTCCTTCTGCATCTATTTTCCCAAACCATGCACTCATTTTGTTATTATGTCGCCAAGTAATTAGACTACCTGGCCCAAAAATTATGGATTATAAAAGGATAGCAGCATAAGGGAAAAATACATATTTTGAACCCAAAAACCCAGTTGAGTTTTTAAGTTCAAAATACAGGCCTACCTCCTCCCCATCAGCCTGCCTGTCCATCTCCAAAAATACCCTTTTTTAATAATTATGCACTCTTCATTTGCTTTGGAAAAACAAACAGTTAAGTTGCCATATGCTGCTATCCTTTCATCGATTTGTGCTTCTACACCTATGTTCCCAAACCATCATACACTCATACTGTTTTCACTTTGCCAAGTTATCGGACAACTTGGCCCCAAAATTATGGATTATAAAAGGATAGCAGCATAAGGGGAAAATACACATTTTGAACCCAAAAACCCATTTGAGTTTTTAAGTTCAAAATACAGGCCTACCTCCTCCCCTACAGCCTGCCTGTCCATCTCCAAAAATACCCTTTTTAATAATTATACGCTCCTCCTTTGCATTGAAAAAAAGCAAACAGTAAAGTTGCCAGATGCGGCCATCCTTTCATCCATTTGTCCTTCTGCATCTATTTTCCCAAACCATGCACTCATACTGTTATTATGTCGCCAAGTAATTAGACTACCTTGCCCAAAAATTATGGATTATAAAAGGATAGCAGCATTAGTGAAAAATACACATTTTGAACCCAAAAACCCATTTGAGTTTTTAAGTTCAAAATACAGGCCTACCTCCTCCCCTACAGCCTGCCTGTCCATCTCCAAAAATACCCTTTTTAATAATTTTATGCTCCTCCTTTGCATTGAAAAAAAATTAAACAGTAAAGTTGCCAGATGCGGCCATCCTTTCATCCATTTGTCCTTCTGCATCTATTTTCCCAAACCATGCACTCATACTGTTATTATGTCGCCAAGTAATTAGACTACCTGGCCCAAAAATTATGGATTATAAAAGGGTAGCAGCATAAGGGAACATTACCGTATTTATCGGGGTGTACCACGCATCCGCCTATAACACACACCCTCATTTTATCAAGGATATTTGGGTAAAATAATTTTTTTACCCAAATATCCTTCATAAAATGAGGGTGCGTGTGTGTGCATGTGTATACCCCGATACACTGCTTCTCACCCCACAGAGCCCCCAGGAAAGGCAGGGGGAGAGAGGCCGTCGCTGCCTGCTTCTCTCCCCCTGCCTTTCCTGGGGTCTAGAGCCTTGTTACCGCCGCTTCTCTCCCCCTGCTATCGGCGCCGCTGCCCCTTCTCTCCCCCTGGCTATCGGTGCCGCTGTCCCATTGCCAGCGCCGATAGCCAGGGGGAGAGAAGCGGTGTCGGCAATGGGGCAGCTGCACCGATAGCCAGGGGGAGACAAGGGGCAGCGGCACCCATTGCCGTCGCCGCTGCCCCGTTGCCTCCCCCATCCCTAGTTGTATAATTACCTGTTGCCGGGGTCGGGTCCGCGCTGCTTCAGGCCTCCGGTGTGCGTCCCCTACATCATTGCTATGCGTTGCGAGACGCAATGACGAGCGATGTCACTCGTCATTGCGCCGCGCCATGCAGCGCATAGCAACGACGCAGGGGATGCACCCCGGAGGCCTGAAGCAGCGCTGACCCGACCCCAGCAACAGGTAATTATACAACCGGGGATGGGGGAGGCAACAGGGAAGCATCGCCGGCAATGGGTGCCGCTGCCCCTTCTTTCTTTCTTTCTACCTCCTCCCCTACAGCCTGCCTGTCCATCTCCAAAAATACCCTTTTTAATAATTATACGCTCCTCCTTTGCATTGAAAAAAAGCAAACAGTAAAGGTGCCAGATGCGGCCATCCTTTCATCCATTTGTCCTTCTGCATCTATTTTCCCAAACCATGCACTCATACTGTTATTATGTCGCCAAGTAATTAGACTACCTGGCCCAAAAATTATGGATTATAAAAGGATAGCAGCATAAGGGAAAAATACATATTTTGAACCCAAAAACCCATTTGAGTTTTTAAGTTCAAAATACAGGCCTACCTCCTCCCCATCAGCCTGCCTGTCCATCTCCAAAAATACGCTTTTTTAATAATTATGCACTCTTCATTTGCTTTGGAAAAACAAACAGTTAAGTTGCCATATGCTGCTATCCTTTCATCGGTTTGTGCTTCTACACCTATGTTCCCAAACCATCATACACTCATACTGTTTTCACTTTGCCAAGTTATCGGACAACCTGGCCCCAAAATTATGGATTATAAAAGGATAGCAGCATAAGGGAAAAATACACATTTTGAACCCAAAAACCCATTTGAGTTTTTAAGTTCAAAATACAGGCCTACCTCCTCCCCTACAGCCTGCCTGTCCATCTCCACAAATACCCTTTTAAATAATTATACGCTCCTCCTTTGCATTGAAAAAAAGCAAACAGTAAAGTTGCCAGATGCGGCCATCCTTTCATCCATTTGTCCTTCTGCATCTATTTTCCCAAACCATGCACTCATACTGTTATTATGTCGCCAAGTAATTAGACTACCTGGCCCAAACATTATGAATTATAAAAGGATAGCAGCATTAGTGAAAAAAACACATTTTGAACCCAAAAACCCATTTGAGTTTTTAAGTTCAAAATACAGGCCTACCTCCTCCCCTACAGCCTGCCTGTCCATCTCCAAAAATACGATTTTTAATAATTATACGCCTCTCCTTTGCATTGAAAAAAAGCAAACAGTAAAGTTGCCAGATGCGGCCATACTTTCATCCATTTGTCCTTCTGCATCTATTTTCCCAAACCATGCACTCATACTGTTATTATGTGACCAAGTATTTAGACTACCTGGAACAAAAATTATGGATTATAAAAGGATAGCAGCATTAGTGAAAAATACACATTTTGAACCCAAAAACCCATTTGAGTTTTTAAGTTCAAAATATAGGCCTACCTCTTCCCCTAAAGCCTGCCTGTCCATCTCCAAAAATACGATTTTTAATAATTATACGCTTCTCCTTTGCATTGAAAAAAAGCAAACAGTAAAGTTGCCAGATGCGGCCATCCTTTCATCCATTTGTCCTTCTGCATCTATTTTCCCAAACCATGCACTCATACTGTTATTATGTCGCCAAGTAATTAGACTACCTGGCCCAAAAATTATGGTTTATAAAAGGATAGCAGCATTAGTGAAAAATACACATTTTGAACCCAAAAACCCATTTGAGTTTTTAAGTTCAAAATACAGTCCTACCTCCTCCCCTACAGCCTGCCTGTCCATCTCCAAAAATACCCTTTTAATAATTATACACTCCTCCTTTGCATTGAAAAAAAACAAACAGTAAAGGTGTCAGATGCGGCCATCCTTTCATCCATTTGTCCTTCTGCATCTATTTTCCCAAACCATGCACTCATACTGTTATTATGTCGCCAAGTAATTAGACTACCTGGCCCAAAAATTATGGATTATAAAAGGATAGCAGCATAAGGCAAAAATACATATTTTGAACCCAAAAACCTATTTGAGTTTTTAAGTTTAAAATACAGGCCTACCTCCTCCCCATCAGCCTGCCTGTCCATCTCCAAAAATACCCTTTTTAATAATTATACGCTCCTCCTTTGCATTGAAAAAAAGCAAACAGTAAAGTTGCCAGATGCGGCCATCCTTTCATCCATTTGTCCTTCTGCATCTATTTTCCCAAACCATGCACTCATACTGTTATTATGTCGCCAAGTAATTAGACTACCTGGCCCAAAAATTATGGTTTATAAAAGGATAGCAGCATTAGTGAAAAATACACATTTTGAACCCAAAAACCCATTTGAGTTTTTAAGTTCAAAATACAGGCCTACCTCCTCCCCTACAGCCTGCCTGTCCATCTCCAAAAATACCCTTTTAATAATTATACACTCCTCCTTTGCATTGAAAAAAAACAAACAGTAAAGGTGCCAGATGCGGCCATCCTTTCATCCATTTGTCCTTCTGCATCTATTTTCCCAAACCATGCACTCATACTGTTATTATGTCGCCAAGTAATTAGACTACCTGGCCCAAAAATTATGGATTAAAAAAGGATAGCAGCATAAGGCAAAAATACATATTTTGAACCCAAAAACCTATTTGAGTTTTTAAGTTTAAAATACAGGCCTACCTCCTCCCCATCAGCCTGCCTGTCCATCTCCAAAAATACCCTTTTTTAATAATTATGCACTCTTCATTTGCTTTGGAAAAACAAACAGTTAAGTTGCCATATGCTGCTATCCTTTCATCGATTTGTGCTTCTTCACCTATGTTCCCAAACCATCATACACTCATACTGTTTTCACTTTGCCAAGTTATCGGACAACCTGGCCCCAAAATTATGGATTATAAAAGGATAGCAGCATAAGGGAAAAATACACATTTTGAACCCAAAAACCCATTTGAGTTTTTAAGTTCAAAATACAGGCCTACCTCCTCCCCTACAGCCTGCCTGTCCATCTCCAAAAATACCCTTTTAATAATTATACGCTCCTCCTTTGCATTGAAAAAAAGCAAACAGTAAAGTTGCCAGATGCGGCCATCCTTTCATCCATTTGTCCTTCTGCATCTATTTTCCCAAACCATGCACTCATACTGTTATTATGTTGCCAAGTAATTAGACTACCTGGCCCAAAAATTATGGATTATAAAAGGATAGCAGCATAAGGGAAAAATACACATTTTGAACCCAAAAACCCATTTGAGTTTTTAAGTTCAAAATACAGGCCTACCGCCTCCCCTACAGCCTGCCTGTCCATCTCCAAAAATACCCTTTTAATAATTATACGCTCCTCCTTTGCATTGAAAAAAAGCAAACAGTAAAGTTGCCAGATGCGGCCATCCTTTCATCCATTTGTCCTTCTGCATCTATTTTCCCAAACCATGCACTCATACTGTTATTATGTCGCCAAGTAATTAGACTACCTTGCCCAAAAATTATGGATTATAAAAGGATAGCAGCATTAGTGAAAAATACACATTTTGAACCCAAAAACCCATTTGAGTTTTTAAGTTCAAAATACAGGCCTACCTCCTCCCCTACAGCCTGCCTGTCCATCTCCAAAAATACCCTTTTTAATAATTATACGCTCCTCCTTTGCATTGAAAAAAAGCAAACAGTAAAGTTGCCAGATGCGGCCATCCTTTCATCCATTTGTCCTTCTGCATCTATTTTCCCAAACCATGCACTCATACTGTTATTATGTCGCCAAGTAATTAGACTACCTGGCCCAAAAATTATGGATTATAAAAGGGTAGCAGCATAAGGGAACATTACCCTATTTATCGGGGTGTACAACGCACCGGCCTATTACACGCACCCTCATTTTACCAAGGATATTTGGGTAAAAAAAGTTTTTACCCAAATATCCTTCATAAAATGAGGGTGTGTGTGTGTGCATGTGTATACCCCGATACACTGCTTCTCACCCCACAGAGCCCCCAGGAAAGGCATGGGGAGAGAGGCCGTCACTGCCTGCTTCTCTCCCCCTGCCTTTCCTGGGGTCTAGAGCCCTGCTACCGCCGCTTCTCTCCCCCTGCTATCGGCGCCGCTGCCCCTTCTCTCCCCCTGGCTATCGGAGCCGCTGTCCCATTGCCAGCACCGATAGCCAGGGGGAGAGAAGCGGTGTCAGCAATGGGGCAGCTGCACCGATAGCCAGGGGGAGATAAGGGGCAGCGGCACCCATTGTCGTCGCCGCTGCCCCGTTGCCTCCCCCATCCCTAGTTGTATAATTACCTGTTGCCGGGGTCGGGTCCGCGCTGCTTCAGGCCTCCGGTGTGTGTGTCCTACATCATTGCTATGCGTTGCGAGACGCAATGACGAGTGATGTCACTCGTCATTGCGCCGCGCCATGCAACTCATAGCAACGACGCAGGGGATGCACCCCGGAGGCCTGAAGCAGCGCTGACCCGACCCCAGCAACAGGTAATTATACAACCGGGGATGGGGGAGGCAACAGGGAAGCCGCGCCGGCAATGGGTGCCGCTGCCCCTTCTTTCTTTCTTTCTACCTTCTCCCCTACAGCCTGCCTGTCCATCTCCAAAAATACCCTTTTTTAATAATTATACGCTCCTCCTTTGCATTGAAAAAAAGCAAACAGTAAAGTTGCCAGATGCGGCCATCCTTTCATCCATTTGTCCTTCTGCATCTATTTTCCCAAACCACGCACTCATACTGTTGTTATGTCGCCAAGTAATTAGAGTACCTGGCCCAAAAATTATGGATTATAAAAGGATAGCAGCATAAGGGAAAAATACACATTTTGAACCATAAAACCCATTTGAGTTTTTAAGTTCAAAATACAGACCTACCTCCTCCCCTACAGCCTGCCTGTCCATCTCCAAAAATACCCTTTTTAATAATTATACGCTCCTCCTTTGCATTGAAAAAAAGCAAACAGTAAAGTTGCCAGATGCGGCCATCCTTTCATCCATTTGTCCTTCTGCATCTATTTTCCCAAACCATGCACTCATACTGTTATTATGTCGCCAAGTAATTAGACTACCTGGCCCAAAAATTATGGATTATAAAAGGGTAGCAGCATAAGGGAACATTACCGTATTTATCGGGGTGTACCACGCATCGGCCTATAACACACACCCTCATTTTACCAAGGATATTTGGGTAAAAGAATTTTTTTACCCAAATATCCTTCATAAAATGAGGGTGCGTGTGTGTGCATGTGTATACCCCGATACACTGCTTCTCACCCCACAGAGCCCCCAGGAAAGGCAGGGGGAGAGAGGCCGTCGCTGCCTGCTTCTCTCCCCCTGCCTTTCCTGGGGTCTAGAGCCCTGCTACCACCGCTTCTCTCCCCCTGCTATCGGCGCCGCTGCCCCTTCTCTCCCCCTGGCTATCGGAGCCGCTGTCCCATTGCCAGCACCGATAGCAAGGGGGAGAGAAGCGGTGTCGGCAATGGGGCAGCTGCACCGATAGCCAGGGGGAGATAAGGGGCAGCGGCACCCATTGCAGTCGCCGCTGCCCCGTTGCCTCCCCCATCCCTAGTTGTATAATTACCTGTTGCCGGGGTCGGGTCCGCGCTGCTTCAGGCCTCCGGTGTGCGTCCCCTACATCATTGCTATGCGTTGCGAGACGCAATGACGAGTGATGTCACTCGTCATTGCGCAGCACCATGCAACGCATAGCAACGACGCAGGGGATGCACCCTTGAGGCCCGAAGCAGCGCTGACCCGACCCCAGCAACAGGTAATTATACAACCGGGGATGGGGGAGGCAACGGGGAAGCGGCGCCGGCAATGGGTGCCGCTGCCCCTTCTTTCTTTCTTTCTACCTCCTCCCCTACAGCCTGCCTGTCCATCTCCAAAAATACCCTTTTTAATAATTATACGCTCCTCCTTTGCATTGAAAAAAAGCAAACAGTAAAGTTGCCAGATGCGGCCATCCTTTCATCCATTTGTCCTTCTGCATCTATTTTCCCAAACCATGCACTCATACTGTTATTATGTCGCCAAGTAATTAGACTACCTGGCCCAAAAATTATGGATTATAAAAGGGTAGCAGCATAAGGGAACATTACCGTATTTATCGGGGTGTACAACGCGCCGGCCTATAACACGCACCCTCATTTTACCAAGGATATTTGGGTAAAAAAAGTTTTTACCCAAATATCCTTCATAAAATGAGGGTGCGTGTGTGTGCATGTGTATACCCCGATACACTGCTTCTCACCCCACAGAGCCCCCAGGAAAGGCAGGGGGAGAGAGGCCGTCGCTGCCTGCTTCTCTCCCCCTGCCTTTCCTGGGGTCTAGAGCCCTGCTATCGCCGCTTCTCTCCCCCTGCTATCGGCGCCGCTGCCCCTTCTCTCCCCCTGACTATCGGTGCCGCTGTCCCATTGCCAGTGCAGATAGCCAGGGGGAGAGAAGCGGTGTCGGCAATGGGGTAGCTGCACCGATAGCCAGGGGGAGATAAGGGGCAGCGGCACCCATTGCCTTCGCCGCTGCCCCGTTGCCTCCCCCATCCCTAGTTGTTTAATTACCTGTTGCCGGGGTCGGGTCCGCGCTGCTTTAGGCCTCAGGTGTGCGTCCCCTACATCATTGCTATGCGTTGCGAGATGCAATGACGAGTGATGTCACTTGTCATTGCGCCGCGCCATGCAGCGCATTGCAACGACCTAGGGGATGCACCCCGGAGGCCTGAAGCAGCGCTGACCCGACCCCAGCAACAGGTAATTATACAACCGGGGATGGGGGAGGCAACAGGGAAGCGGCGCCGGCAATGGGTGCCGCTGCCCCTTCTTTCTTTCTTTCTACCTCCTCCTCTACAGCCTGCCTGTCCATCTCCAAAATACCCTTTTTAATAATTATACGCTCCTCCTTTTCATTGAAACAAAGCAAACAGTAAAGGTGCCAGATGCGGCCATCCTTTCATCCATTTGTCCTTCTGCATCTATTTTCCCAAACCATGCACTCATACTGTTATTATGTGACCAAGTATTTAGACTACCTGGAACAAAAATTATGGATTATAAAAGGATAGCAGCATTAGTGAAAAATACACATTTTGAACCCAAAAACCCATTTGAGTTTTTAAGTTCAAAATATAGGCCTACCTCTTCCCCTAAAGCCTGCCTGTCCATCTCCAAAAATACGATTTTTAATAATTATACGCTTCTCCTTTGCATTGAAAAAAAGCAAACAGTAAAGTTGCCAGATGCGGCCATCCTTTCATCCATTTGTCCTTCTGCATCTATTTTCCCAAACCATGCACTCATACTGTTATTATGTCGCCAAGTAATTAGACTACCTAACCCAAAAATTATGGTTTATAAAAGGATAGCAGCATTAGTGAAAAATACACATTTTGAACCCAAAAACCCATTTGAGTTTTTAAGTTCAAAATACAGTCCTACCTCCTCCCCTACAGCCTGCCTGTCCATCTCCAAAAATACCCTTTTAATAATTATACACTCCTCCTTTGCATTGAAAAAAAACAAACAGTAAAGGTGTCAGATGCGGCCATCCTTTCATCCATTTGTCCTTCTGCATCTATTTTCCCAAACCATGCACTCATACTGTTATTATGTCGCCAAGTAATTAGACTACCTGGCCCAAAAATTATGGATTATAAAAGGATAGCAGCATAAGGCAAAAATACATATTTTGAACCCAAAAACCTATTTGAGTTTTTAAGTTTAAAATACAGGCCTACCTCCTCCCCATCAGCCTGCCTGTCCATCTCCAAAAATACCCTTTTTAATAATTATACGCTCCTCCTTTGCATTGAAAAAAAGCAAACAGTAAAGTTGCCAGATGCGGCCATCCTTTCATCCATTTGTCCTTCTGCATCTATTTTCCCAAACCATGCACTCATACTGTTATTATGTCGCCAAGTAATTAGACTACCTGGCCCAAAAATTATGGTTTATAAAAGGATAGCAGCATTAGTGAAAAATACACATTTTGAACCCAAAAACCCATTTGAGTTTTTAAGTTCAAAATACAGGCCTACCTCCTCCCCTACAGCCTGCCTGTCCATCTCCAAAAATACCCTTTTAATAATTATACACTCCTCCTTTGCATTGAAAAAAAACAAACAGTAAAGGTGCCAGATGCGGCCATCCTTTCATCCATTTGTCCTTCTGCATCTATTTTCCCAAACCATGCACTCATACTGTTATTATGTCGCCAAGTAATTAGACTACCTGGCCCAAAAATTATGGATTAAAAAAGGATAGCAGCATAAGGCAAAAATACATATTTTGAACCCAAAAACCTATTTGAGTTTTTAAGTTTAAAATACAGGCCTATCTCCTCCCCATCAGCCTGCCTGTCCATCTCCAAAAATACCCTTTTTTAATAATTATGCACTCTTCATTTGCTTTGGAAAAACAAACAGTTAAGTTGCCATATGCTGCTATCCTTTCATCGATTTGTGCTTCTTCACCTATGTTCCCAAACCATCATACACTCATACTGTTTTCACTTTGCCAAGTTATCGGACAACCTGGCCCCAAAATTATGGATTATAAAAGGATAGCAGCATAAGGGAAAAATACACATTTTGAACCCAAAAACCCATTTGAGTTTTTAAGTTCAAAATACAGGCCTACCTCCTCCCCTACAGCCTGCCTGTCCATCTCCAAAAATACCCTTTTAATAATTATACGCTCCTCCTTTGCATTGAAAAAAAGCAAACAGTAAAGTTGCCAGATGCGGCCATCCTTTCATCCATTTGTCCTTCTGCATCTATTTTCCCAAACCATGCACTCATACTGTTATTATGTTGCCAAGTAATTAGACTACCTGGCCCAAAAATTATGGATTATAAAAGGATAGCAGCATAAGGGAAAAATACACATTTTGAACCCAAAAACCCATTTGAGTTTTTAAGTTCAAAATACAGGCCTACCGCCTCCCCTACAGCCTGCCTGTCCATCTCCAAAAATACCCTTTTAATAATTATACGCTCCTCCTTTGCATTGAAAAAAAGCAAACAGTAAAGTTGCCAGATGCGGCCATCCTTTCATCCATTTGTCCTTCTGCATCTATTTTCCCAAACCATGCACTCATACTGTTATTATGTCGCCAAGTAATTAGACTACCTTGCCCAAAAATTATGGATTATAAAAGGATAGCAGCATTAGTGAAAAATACACATTTTGAACCCAAAAACCCATTTGAGTTTTTAAGTTCAAAATACAGGCCTACCTCCTCCCCTACAGCCTGCCTGTCCATCTCCAAAAATACCCTTTTTAATAATTATACGCTCCTCCTTTGCATTGAAAAAAAGCAAACAGTAAAGTTGCCAGATGCGGCCATCCTTTCATCCATTTGTCCTTCTGCATCTATTTTCCCAAACCATGCACTCATACTGTTATTATGTCGCCAAGTAATTAGACTACCTGGCCCAAAAATTATGGATTATAAAAGGGTAGCAGCATAAGGGAACATTACCCTATTTATCGGGGTGTACAACGCACCGGCCTATTACACGCACCCTCATTTTACCAAGGATATTTGGGTAAAAAAAGTTTTTACCCAAATATCCTTCATAAAATGAGGGTGCGTGTGTGTGCATGTGTATACCCCGATACACTGCTTCTCACCCCACAGAGCCCCCAGGAAAGGCATGGGGAGAGAGGCCGTCACTGCCTGCTTCTCTCCCCCTGCCTTTCCTGGGGTCTAGAGCCCTGCTACCGCCGCTTCTCTCCCCCTGCTATCGGCGCCGCTGCCCCTTCTCTCCCCCTGGCTATCGGAGCCGCTGTCCCATTGCCAGCACCGATAGCCAGGGGGAGAGAAGCGGTGTCAGCAATGGGGCAGCTGCACCGATAGCCAGGGGGAGATAAGGGGCAGCGGCACCCATTGTCGTCGCCGCTGCCCCGTTGCCTCCCCCATCCCTAGTTGTATAATTACCTGTTGCCGGGGTCGGGTCCGCGCTGCTTCAGGCCTCCGGTGTGTGTGTCCTACATCATTGCTATGCGTTGCGAGACGCAATGACGAGTGATGTCACTCGTCATTGCGCCGCGCCATGCAACTCATAGCAACGACGCAGGGGATGCACCCCGGAGGCCTGAAGCAGCGCTGACCCGACCCCAGCAACAGGTAATTATACAACCGGGGATGGGGGAGGCAACAGGGAAGCCGCGCCGGCAATGGGTGCCGCTGCCCCTTCTTTCTTTCTTTCTACCTTCTCCCCTACAGCCTGCCTGTCCATCTCCAAAAATACCCTTTTTTAATAATTATACGCTCCTCCTTTGCATTGAAAAAAAGCAAACAGTAAAGTTGCCAGATGCGGCCATCCTTTCATCCATTTGTCCTTCTGCATCTATTTTCCCAAACCACGCACTCATACTGTTGTTATGTCGCCAAGTAATTAGAGTACCTGGCCCAAAAATTATGGATTATAAAAGGATAGCAGCATAAGGGAAAAATACACATTTTGAACCATAAAACCCATTTGAGTTTTTAAGTTCAAAATACAGACCTACCTCCTCCCCTACAGCCTGCCTGTCCATCTCCAAAAATACCCTTTTTAATAATTATACGCTCCTCCTTTGCATTGAAAAAAAGCAAACAGTAAAGTTGCCAGATGCGGCCATCCTTTCATCCATTTGTCCTTCTGCATCTATTTTCCCAAACCATGCACTCATACTGTTATTATGTCGCCAAGTAATTAGACTACCTGGCCCAAAAATTATGGTTTATAAAAGGATAGCAGCATTAGTGAAAAATACACATTTTGAACCCAAAAACCCATTTGAGTTTTTAAGTTCAAAATACAGGCCTACCTCCTCCCCTACAGCCTGCCTGTCCATCTCCAAAAATACCCTTTTTAATAATTATACGCTCCTCCTTTGCATTGAAAAAAAGCAAACAGTAAAGTTCCTAGATGCGGCCATCCTTTCATCCATTTGTCCTTCTGCATCTATTTTCCCAAACCATGCACTCATACTGTTATTATGTCGCCAAGTAATTAGACTACCTGGCCCAAAAATTATGGATTATAAAAGGGTAGCAGCATAAGGGAACATTACCGTATTTATCGGGGTGTACCACGCATCGGCCTATAACACACACCCTCATTTTACCAAGGATATTTGGGTAAAAGAATTTTTTTACCCAAATATCCTTCATAAAATGAGGGTGCGTGTGTGTGCATGTGTATACCCCGATACACTGCTTCTCACCCCACAGAGCCCCCAGGAAAGGCAGGGGGAGAGAGGCCGTCGCTGCCTGCTTCTCTCCCCCTGCCTTTCCTGGGGTCTAGAGCCCTGCTACCACCGCTTCTCTCCCCCTGCTATCGGCGCCGCTGCCCCTTCTCTCCCCCTGGCTATCGGAGCCGCTGTCCCATTGCCAGCACCGATAGCAAGGGGGAGAGAAGCGGTGTCGGCAATGGGGCAGCTGCACCGATAGCCAGGGGGAGATAAGGGGCAGCGGCACCCATTGCAGTCGCCGCTGCCCCGTTGCCTCCCCCATCCCTAGTTGTATAATTACCTGTTGCCGGGGTCGGGTCCGCGCTGCTTCAGGCCTCCGGTGTGCGTCCCCTACATCATTGCTATGCGTTGCGAGACGCAATGACGAGTGATGTCACTCGTCATTGCGCCGCACCATGCAACGCATAGCAACGACGCAGGGGATGCACCCTTGAGGCCTGAAGCAGCGCTGACCCGACCCCAGCAACAGGTAATTATACAACCGGGGATGGGGGAGGCAACGGGGAAGCGGCGCCGGCAATGGGTGCCGCTGCCCCTTCTTTCTTTCTTTCTACCTCCTCCCCTACAGCCTGCCTGTCCATCTCCAAAAATACCCTTTTTAATAATTATACGCTCCTCCTTTGCATTGAAAAAAAGCAAACAGTAAAGTTGCCAGACGCGGCCATCCTTTCATCCATTTGTCCTTCTGCATCTATTTTCCCAAACCATGCACTCATACTGTTATTATGTCGCCAAGTAATTAGACTACCTGGCCCAAAAATTATGGATTATAAAAGGGTAGCAGCATAAGGGAACATTACCGTATTTATCGGGGTGTACAACGCGCCGGCCTATAACACGCACCCTCATTTTACCAAGGATATTTGGGTAAAAAAAGTTTTTACCCAAATATCCTTCATAAAATGAGGGTGCGTGTGTGTGCATGTGTATACCCCGATACACTGCTTCTCACCCCTTAGAGCCCCCAGGAAAGGCAGGGGGAGAGAGGCCGTCGCTGCCTGCTTCTCTCCCCCTGCCTTTCCTGGGGTCTAGAGCCCTGCTATCGCCGCTTCTCTCCCCCTGCTATCGGCGCCGCTGCCCCTTCTCTCCCCCTGACTATCGGTGCCGCTGTCCCATTGCCAGTGCAGATAGCCAAGGGGAGAGAAGCGGTGTCGGCAATGGGGTAGCTGCACCGATAGCCAGAGGGAGATAAGGGGCAGCGGCACCCATTGCCTTCGCCGCTGCCCCGTTGCCTCCCCCATCCCTAGTTGTTTAATTACCTGTTGCCGGGGTCGGGTCCGCGCTGCTTTAGGCCTCAGGTGTGCGTCCCCTACATCATTGCTATGCGTTGCGAGATGCAATGACGAGTGATGTCACTTGTCATTGCGCCGCGCCATGCAGCGCATTGCAACGACCTAGGGGATGCACCCCGGAGGCCTGAAGCAGCGCTGACCCGACCCCAGCAACAGGTAATTATACAACCGGGGATGGGGGAGGCAACAGGGAAGCGGCGCCGGCAATGGGTGCCGCTGCCCCTTCTTTCTTTCTTTCTACCTCCTCCTCTACAGCCTGCCTGTCCATCTCCAAAATACCCTTTTTAATAATTATACGCTCCTCCTTTGCATTGAAACAAAGCAAACAGTAAAGGTGCCAGATGCGGCCATCCTTTCATCCATTTGTCCTTCTGCATCTATTTTCCCAAACCATGCACTCATACTGTTATTATGTGACCAAGTATTTAGACTACCTGGAACAAAAATTATGGATTATAAAAGGATAGCAGCATTAGTGAAAAATACACATTTTGAACCCAAAAACCCATTTGAGTTTTTAAGTTCAAAATATAGGCCTACCTCTTCCCCTAAAGCCTGCCTGTCCATCTCCAAAAATACGATTTTTAATAATTATACGCTTCTCCTTTGCATTGAAAAAAAGCAAACAGTAAAGTTGCCAGATGCGGCCATCCTTTCATCCATTTGTCCTTCTGCATCTATTTTCCCAAACCATGCACTCATACTGTTATTATGTCGCCAAGTAATTAGACTACCTAACCCAAAAATTATGGTTTATAAAAGGATAGCAGCATTAGTGAAAAATACACATTTTGAACCCAAAAACCCATTTGAGTTTTTAAGTTCAAAATACAGGCCTACCTCCTCCCCTACAGCCTGCCTGTCCATCTCCAAAAATACCCTTTTAATAATTATACACTCCTCCTTTGCATTGAAAAAAAACAAACAGTAAAGGTGCCAGATGCGGCCATCCTTTCATCCATTTGTCCTTCTGCATCTATTTTCCCAAACCATGCACTCATACTGTTATTATGTCGCCAAGTAATTAGACTACCTGGCCCAAAAATTATGGATTATAAAAGGATAGCAGCATAAGGCAAAAATACATATTTTGAACCCAAAAACCTATTTGAGTTTTTAAGTTTAAAATACAGGCCTACCTCCTCCCCATCAGCCTGCCTGTCCATCTCCAAAAATACCCTTTTTAATAATTATACGCTCCTCCTTTGCATTGAAAAAAAGCAAACAGTAAAGTTGCCAGATGCGGCCATCCTTTCATCCATTTGTCCTTCTGCATCTATTTTCCCAAACCATGCACTCATACTGTTATTATGTCGCCAAGTAATTAGACTACCTGGCCCAAAAATTATGGTTTATAAAAGGATAGCAGCATTAGTGAAAAATACACATTTTGAACCCAAAAACCCATTTGAGTTTTTAAGTTCAAAATACAGGCCTACCTCCTCCCCTACAGCCTGCCTGTCCATCTCCAAAAATACCCTTTTAATAATTATACACTCCTCCTTTGCATTGAAAAAAAACAAACAGTAAAGGTGCCAGATGCGGCCATCCTTTCATCCATTTGTCCTTCTGCATCTATTTTCCCAAACCATGCACTCATACTGTTATTATGTCGCCAAGTAATTAGACTACCTGGCCCAAAAATTATGGATTAAAAAAGGATAGCAGCATAAGGCAAAAATACATATTTTGAACCCAAAAACCTATTTGAGTTTTTAAGTTTAAAATACAGGCCTACCTCCTCCCCATCAGCCTGCCTGTCCATCTCCAAAAATACCCTTTTTTAATAATTATGCACTCTTCATTTGCTTTGGAAAAACAAACAGTTAAGTTGCCATATGCTGCTATCCTTTCATCGATTTGTGCTTCTTCACCTATGTTCCCAAACCATCATACACTCATACTGTTTTCACTTTGCCAAGTTATCGGACAACCTGGCCCCAAAATTATGGATTATAAAAGGATAGCAGCATAAGGGAAAAATACACATTTTGAACCCAAAAACCCATTTGAGTTTTTAAGTTCAAAATACAGGCCTACCTCCTCCCCTACAGCCTGCCTGTCCATCTCCAAAAATACCCTTTTAATAATTATACGCTCCTCCTTTGCATTGAAAAAAAGCAAACAGTAAAGTTGCCAGATGCGGCCATCCTTTCATCCATTTGTCCTTCTGCATCTATTTTCCCAAACCATGCACTCATACTGTTATTATGTCGCCAAGTAATTAGACTACCTGGCCCAAAAATTATGGATTATAAAAGGATAGCAGCATAAGGGAAAAATACACATTTTGAACCCAAAAACCCATTTGAGTTTTTAAGTTCAAAATACAGGCCTACCTCCTCCCCTACAGCCTGCCTGTCCATCTCCAAAAATACCCTTTTTAATAATTATACGCTCCTCCTTTGCATTGAAAAAAAGCAAACAGTAAAGTTGCCAGATGCGGCCATCCTTTCATCCATTTGTCCTTCTGCATCTATTTTCCCAAACCATGCACTCATACTGTTATTATGTCGCCAAGTAATTAGACTACCTTGTCCAAAAATTATGGATTATAAAAGGATAGCAGCATTAGTGAAAAATACACATTTTGAACCCAAAAACCCATTTGAGTTTTTAAGTTCAAAATACAGGCCTACCTCCTCCCCTACAGCCTGCCTGTCCATCTCCAAAAATACCCTTTTTAATAATTATACGCTCCTCCTTTGCATTGAAAAAAAGCAAACAGTAAAGGTCCCAGATGCGGTCATCCTTTCATCCATTTGTCCTTCTGCATCTATTTTCCCAAACCATGCACTCATACTGTTATTATGTCGCCAAGTAATTAGACTACCTGGCCCAAAAATTATGGATTATAAAAGGGTAGCAGCATAAGGGAACATTACCGTATTTATCAGGGTGTACCACGCATCGGCCTATAACACACACCCTCATTTTACCAAGGATATTTGGGTAAAAGAATTTTTTTACCCAAATATCCTTCATAAAATGAGGGTGCGTGTGTGTGCATGTGTATACCCCGATACACTGCTTCTCACCCCACAGAGCCCCCAGGAAAGGCAGGGGGAGAGAGGCCGTCGCTGCCTGCTTCTCTCCCCCTGCCTTTCCTGGGGTCTAGAGCCCTGCTACCGCCGCTTCTCTCCCCCTGCTATCGGCACCGCTGCCCCTTCTCTCCCCCTGGCTATCGGAGCCGCTGTCCCATTGCCAGCACCGATAGCAAGGGGGAGAGAAGCGGTGTCGGCAATGGGGCAGCTGCACCGATAGCCAGGGGGAGATAAGGGGCAGCGGCACCCATTGCCGTCCCCGCTGCCACGTTGCCTCCCCCATCCCTAGTTGTATAATTACCTGTTGCCGGGGTCGGGTCCGCGCTGCTTCAGGCCTCCGGTGTGTGTCCCCTACATCATTGCTATGCGTTGCGAGACGCAATGACGAGTGATGTCACTCGTCATTGCGCCGCGCCATGCAACGCATAGCAACGACGCAGGGGATGCACCCCGGAGGCCTGAAGCAGCGCTGACCCGACCCCAGCAACAGGTAATTATACAACCGGGGATGGGGGAGGCAACGGGGAAGCCGCGCCGGCAATGGGTGCCGCTGCCCCTTCTTTCTTTCTTTCTACCTTCTCCCCTACAGCCTGCCTGTCCATCTCCAAAAATACCCTTTTTTAATAATTATACGCTCCTCCTTTGCATTGAAAAAAAGCAAACAGTAAAGTTGCCAGATGCGGCCATCCTTTCATCCATTTGTCCTTCTGCATCTATTTTCCCAAACCACGCACTCATACTGTTGTTATGTCGCCAAGTAATTAGACTACCTTGCCCAAAAATTATGGATTATAAAAGGATAGCAGCATAAGGGAAAAATACACATTTTGAACCATAAAACCCATTTGAGTTTTTAAGTTCAAAATACAGGCCTACCTCCTCCCCTACAGCCTGCCTGTCCATCTCCAAAAATACCCTTTTTAATAATTATACGCTCCTCCTTTGCATTGAAAAAAAGCAAACAGTAAAGTTACCAGATGCGGCCATCCTTTCATCCATTTGCCCTTCTGCATCTATTTTCCCAAACCATGCACTCATACTGTTGTTATGTCGCCAAGTAATTAGACTACCTGGCCCAAAAATTATGGATTATAAAAGGATAGCAGCATAAGGGAAAAATACACATTTTGAACCATAAAACCCATTTGAGTTTTTAAGTTCAAAATACAGGCCTACCTCCTCCCCTACAGCCTGCCTGTCCATCTCCAAAAATACCCTTTTTAATAATTATACGCTCCTCCTTTGCATTGAAAAAAAGCAAACAGTAAAGTTGCCAGATGCGGCCATCCTTTCATCCATTTGTCCTTCTGCATCTATTTTCCCAAACCATGCACTCATACTGTTATTATGTCGCCAAGTAATTAGACTACCTGGCCCAAAATTTATGGATTATAAAAGGGTAGCAGCATAAGGGAACATTACCGTATTTATCGGGGTGTACCACGCATCCGCCTATAACACACACCCTCATTTTACCAAGGATATTTTGGTAAAATAATTTTTTTACCCAAATATCCTTCATAAAATGAGGGTGCGTGTGTGTGCATGTGTATACCCCGATAAACTGCTTCTCACCCCACAGAGCCCCGAGGAAAGGCAGGGGGAGAGAGGCCGTCGCTGCCTGCTTCTCTCCCCCTGCCTTTCCTGGGGTCTAGAGCCCTGCTACCGCCGCTTCTCTCCCCCTGCTATCGGCGCCGCTGCCCCTTCTCTCCCCCTGGCTATCGGTGCCGCTGTCCCATTGCCAGCGCCGATAGCCAGGGGGAGAGAAGCGGTGTCGGCAATGGGGCAGCTGCACCGATAGCCAGGGGGAGATAAGGGGCAGCGGCACCCAAACCATCATACACTCATACTGTTTTCACTTTGCCAAGTTATCGGACAACCTGGCCCCAAAATTATGGATTATAAAAGGATAGCAGCATAAGGGAAAAATACACATTTTGAACCCAAAAACCCATTTGAGTTTTTAAGTTCAAAATACAGGCCTACCTCCTCCCCTACAGCCTGCCTGTCCATCTCCAAAAATACCCTTTTTAATAATTATACGCTCCTCCTTTGCATTGAAAAAAAGCAAACAGTAAAGTTGCCAGATGCGGCCATCCTTTCATCCATTTGTCCTTCTGCATCTATTTTCCCAAACCATGCACTCATACTGTTATTATGTCGCCAAGTAATTAGACTACCTGGCCCAAAAATTATGGATTATAAAAGGGTAGCAGCATAAGGGAACATTACCGTATTTATCGGGGTATACAACGCGCCGGCCTATAACACGCACCCTCATTTTACCAAGGATATTTGGGTAAAAAAAGTTTTTACCCAAATATCCTTCATAAAATGAGGGTGCGTGTGTGTGCATGTGTATACCCCGATACACTGCTTCTCACCCCACAGAGCCCCCAGGAAAGGCAGGGGGAGAGAGGCCGTCGCTGCCTGCTTCTCTCCCCCTGCCTTTCCTGGGGTCTAGAGCCCTGCTACCGCCGCTTCTCTCCCCCTGCTATCGGCGCCGCTGCCCCTTCTCTCCCCCTGGCTATCGGTGCAGCTGTCCCATTGCCAGCGCCGATAGCCAGGGGGAGAGAAGCGGTGTCGGCAATGGAGCAGCTGCACCGATAGCCAGGGGGAGATAAGGGGCAGCGGCACCCATTGCCGTCGCCGCTGCCCCGTTGCCTCCCCCATCCCTAGTTGTATAATTACCTGTTGCCGGGGTCGGGTCCGCGCTGCTTCAGGCCTCCGGTGTGCGTCCCCTACATCATTGCTATGCGTTGCGAGATGCAATGACGAGTGATGTCACTCGCCATTTCGCCGCGCCATGCAGCGCACAGCAACGACGCAGGGGATGCACCCCGGAGGCCTGAAGCAGCGCTGACCCGACCCCAGCAACAGGTAATTATACAACAGGGGATGGGGGAGGCAACAGGGAAGCGGCGTGGGCAATGGGTGCCGCTGCCCCTTCTTTCTTTCTTTCTACCTCCTCCCCTACAGCCTGCCTGTCCATCTCCAAAAATACCCTTTTTAATAATTATACGCTCCTCCTTTGCATTGAAAAAAAGCAAACAGTAAAGTTGCCAGATGCGGCCATCCTTTCATCCATTTGTCCTTCTGCATCTATTTTCCCAAACCATGCACTCATACTGTTATTATGTCGCCAAGTAATTAGACTACCTGGCCCAAAAATTATGGATTATAAAAGGATAGCAGCATTAGTGAAAAATACACATTTTGAACCCAAAAACCCATTTGAGTTTTTAAGTTCAAAATACAGGCCTACCTCCTCCCCTACAGCCTGTCTGTCCATCTCCAAAAATACCCTTTTTAATAATTATACGCTCCTCCTTTACATTGAAAAAAAGCAAACAGTAAAGTTGCCAGATGCGGCCATCCTTTCATCCATTTGTCCTTCTGCATCTATTTTCCCAAACCATGCACTCATACTGTTATTATGTCGCCAAGTAATTAGACTACCTGGCCCAAAAATTATGGATTATAAAAGGATAGCAGCATTAGTGAAAAATACACATTTTGAAGCCAAAAACCCATTTGAGTTTTTAAGTTCAAAATACAGGCCTACCTCCTCCCCTACAGCCTGCCTGTCCATCTCCAAAAATACCTTTTTTAATAATTATACACTCTTCGTTTGCTTTGGAAAACAAACAGTTAAGTTGCCATATGCTGCTATCCTTACATCGATTTGTGCTTCTACACCTATGTTCCCAAACCATCATACACTCATACTATTTTCACTTTGCCAAGTTATCGGACAACCTGGCCCCAAAATTATGGATTATAAAAGGATAGCAGCATGAGGGAAAAATACACATTTTGAACCCAAAAACCCATTTGAGTTTTTAAGTTCAAAATACAGGCCTACCTCCTCCCCTACAGCCTGCCTGTCCATCTCCAAAAATACCCTTTTCAATAATTATAAGCTCCTCCACTGCATTGAAAAAAATCAAACAGGAAACTTGCCATATGCGGCCATCCTTTCATCGAATTGTGCTTCAACACCTATGTTCCAAAACCATCATACACTCATACTGTTCTCACTTTAACAAGTTATCGGAGTACCTATCCCCAAAATTATGGATTTTAAAAGGATAGCAGCATAAGGGAAAAATACATATTTTGAACCCAAAAACCCATTCAAAATACAGGCCTACGTCCTCCCCTTCAGCCTGCCTGTCCATCTCCAAATATACCCTTTTTAATAATTTTACGCTCCTCCTTTGCATTGAAAAAAAGCAAACAGTAAAGTTGCCATATGCAGCCATCCTTTCATCCATTTGTCCTTCTGCACCTATTTTCCGAAACCATGCACTCATACTGTTATTATGTCGCCAAATAATTAGACTACCTGGCCCAAAAGTTATGGATTATAAAAGGGTAGCAGCATAAGGGAAAATTACCATATTTATCGGGGTGTACCAAGCACCGGCCTATAACACGCACCCTCATTTTACCAAGGATATTTGGGTAAAAAAAGTTTTTTACCCAAATATCCTTCATAAAATGAGGGTGCGTGTGTGTGCATGTGTATACCCCGATACATTGCTTCTCACCCCACAGAGCCCCCAGGAAAGGCAGGGGGAGAGAGGCCGTCGCTGCCTGATTCTCTCCCCCTGCCTTTCCTGGGGTCTAGAGCCCTTCTACCGCCGCTTCTCTCCCCCTGCTATCGGCGCCGCTGCCCCTTCTCTCCCCCTGGCTATTGGTGCTGCTGTCCCATTGCTAGCGCCGATAGCCAGGGGGGAGAAGCGGCGCCGGCAATGGGGCAACGGCACGGATAGCCAGGGGGGGATAAGAGGCAGCGGCATCCATTGCCGGCGCCGCTGCCCCGTTGCCTCCCCCATCCCTAGTTGTATAATACCTGTTGCCGGGGTCGGGTCCGCGCTGCTTCAGGCCTCCGGTGTGCGTCCCCTGCATCATTGCTATGCGTTGCGAGACGCAATGACGAGTGACGTCTCCCGTTATTGCGCCGCGCCATGCAAAGCAAAGCAACGACGCAGGGAATGCACACCGGAGGCCTGAAGCAGCGCTGACCCGACCCCAGCAACAGGTAATTATACAACCGGGGATGGGGGAGGCAACGGGGCAGCGGCGCCGGCAATGTGTGCTGCTGCCCCTTCTTTCCCCCTGTCTGTCGACACCGCTGCCCCATTGCCGGCGCCGTTTCTCTCCCCCTGGCTATCGGCGCCGGCAATGGGGCAGCGGCACTGATAGTCAGGGGGAGAGAAGGGGCAGCAGCGCCGATAGCAGGGGTAACCATCATACACTCATACTGTTTTCACTTTGCCAAGTTATCGGACAACCTGGCCCCAAAATTATGGATTATAAAAGGATAGCAGCATGAGGGAAAAATACACATTTTGAACCCAAAAACCCATTTGAGTTTTGAAATTCAAAATACAGGCCTAGCTACTCCCCTTCACCCTGCCTGTCCATCTTTAAAGGGGTACTCCGGTGAAAAACTTTTTTTTTTTTTTAAATCAACTGGTGCCAGAAAGTTAAACAGATTTGTAAATGACTTCTATTAAAAAATATTAATCCTTCCTGTACTTATTAGCTGCTGAATACTACAGCAAAAATTATTTTCTTTTTGAAACACAGAACTGTCTGCTGACATCACGAGCACAGTGCTCTCTGCTGACATCTCTGTCCATTTTATGAACTGTCCAGAACAGCATATGTTTGCTATGGGGATTTCCTTTTACCCTGGACAGTTCCTAAAATGGAAAGAGATGTCAGCAGAGACCACTGTGCTCATAATGTCAGCAGAATTTCCACTGTAGTATTCAGCAGTTGTCAGCAGAATTTCCACTGTAGTATTCAGCAGAAAAAAGTTTTTCACCGGAGTACCCCTTTAACTTCTTGGGGACGGAGCCCATTATAACCCTAAGGACGGGAGCATTTTTTGCAATTCTGACCACTGTCACTTTAAGCATTAATAACTCTGGGATGCCTTTACTTTTCATTCTGATTCTGAGATTGTTTTTTCTGGACATATTCTACTTTATGTTAGTGGTAATTTTTTGTCGATTCTTGCATCATTTCTTGGTGAAAAATTCAAAAATTTGATGAAAAAATTGAAAATGTTGCATTTTTCTAACTTTGAAGCTCTCTGCTTGTAAGGAAAACAGACATTCCAAATAAATGATATATTGATTTACAAATACAATATGTCTACTTTATGTTTGCATCATAAAGTTGACATGTTTTTACTTTTGGAAAACATCAGAGGGCTTAAAAGTTCAGAAGCAATTTTTCAGGGGCCAGTTCAGTTTTGAAGTGTATTTGAAGGGCCTTCATATTAGAAATACCCCATAAATTACCCCATTATAAAAACTGCACCACTCAAAGTATTCAAAATGACATTCAGTAAGTTTGTTAACCCTTTAGGTGTTTCACCGAAATAGCAGAAAAGTGAAGGAGAAAATTCAAAATCTTCATTTTTTACACTCGCATGCTCTTGTAGACCCAGTTTTTGAAATTTTACAAGGGGGAATAGGAGAAAAAGCCCCCCAAAATGTGTAAACCAATTTCTCTCAAGTATGGAAATGCCTCATATGTGTATGTCAAGTGTTTGGCGGGCGCAGTAGAGGGCTCAGAATGGAAGGAGCGACAATGGGATTTTGGAGAGTGAATTTTGCTGAAATTGTTTTTGGGGGCATGTAAAATTTAGGAAGCCCCTATGGTGCCAGAACAGCAAAAAAAAAAAAAAAAAACACATGGCATACTATTTAGGAAACTACACCCCTCAAGGCATGTAACAAGGGGTCCGGTGAGCCTTAACACCCCACAGGTGTTTGACGACTTTTTTGTTAAATTCGGATGTGTAAATGAAAAAAAAAGATTTCACTAAAGTGCAGTTTTTTCCCCAAATGTACCATTTCTACAAAGGGTAATGGGAGAAAAATCCCCCCAAAATTTGGAACACAATTTCTCCCGAGTACGGAGATACCCCATATGTGGCCCTAAACTGTTGCCTTGAAATACGACAGGGCTCTGAAGTGCGCATTTGAGGCCTGAATAAGGAATTTTCAATAGGGGCAGACCCGGTTACAAGGACGGGGCTTGTCTCCACCAAAACCCTACAGCAGTGTTTCCCAAACAGGGTGCCTCCAGCTGTTGCAAGACTCCCAGCCTGTCAGGACAGTCTATGGCTGTCCGGCAACACTGGGAGTTGTGGTTTTGCAACAGCTGGAGGCGCCATTTAGGAAACACTGCCGTATGAGACGTTTTTCATTTTTATTGGGGGGGGGGGGGGGCGACGTGCAAGGGGGTGTATATGTAGCATTTTATTTTTTATTATTTGTTAGTGTAGTGTTTTTAGGGTATATTCACACAGGCAGGGGTTCACAATAAGTTTCCTTGAAGGAAACCCACTGTAGATCCGCCTGTGTGAATGTACCCTGTACATTCACAGGGGGGGGGGGGCGCCCCAAACCTTCAGCGGTGGCAAAATGACAACTCCCAGAATGCACTGACAGACCGTACATGCTGGGAGTTGTAGTTTTACAACAGCTGTAGGCACACTGGTGGGGAATCACTGAGTTAGAAAACAGACTTTAGCTCAGTGATTCCAACCCATGTGCCTCTAGCTGTTGCAAGACTACAACTCCCAGCATGTACGGTCTGTCAGTGCACTCTGGGAGTTGTAGTTTTGCAACAGCTGGATGCACACGGGTTGGAATCACTGAGTTAGGAAACAGACTCTTGCTCAGTGTTTCCCAACCAGTGTGCCTACAGCTGTTGCAAAACTACAGTTCCCAGCGTGGCCAGACAGTCAGGGATGCTGGGCATGTAGTTCTGCAATATCTGGCCCTTCAGATGTTGCAGAACTACAACTCCCAGCATGCCTGGACAGTCTGGGCATGCTAGGAGTTGTAGTTATGCAACAACTGGGGAAGAACAGTTTGGAGACCGCTATGTAGTGGCCTCCAAACTGTAGCCCTCCAGATGTTGCAAAACTACAACTCCAAGCATGCCCAGACTGTCCAGGCATGTTGGGAGTTGTAGTTCTGCAACATTTGAAGGGCCAGATATTGCAGAACTACACGCCCAGCATCCCTGACTGTCTGGGCATGCTGGGAGTTGTAGTTTTGCAACATCTGGAGGGCTACAGTTTGGAGACCACCATATAGTGGTCTCCAAACTGTGCCACTTCAGATGTTGCAAAATTACAACTCCCAGCATGCCCAGACATTCAGTGAATGCTGAAATTTGTAGTTTTGCAACATCTGGAGGACCACAGTTTAGAGACCACTACACAGTGGTCTCCAAACTGTGACCCTCCAGATGCTGCAAAACTACAACTCCCAGCATGCCCAGACAGCCTTTGGCTGTGTGGGCATGCTGGGAGTTGTAGTTTTGCAGCTTATAGAAGGCCACAGTGAAGATCACTTATGTGCGATCTTCACTGCAGCCTTCTCCGCCGCACTTTCCGGCCGCCGTTCTTCCTGCTTGCGCCACTGCTACGGGATGCCGCCTCCGAAGGTCCGGGTAAGCCGAGCCATGCTCCCCCCCTCTCCGCTCGTGTTCCCCGCTCTGTACCGACTTCCGATCGGTGGCCAGGGCGGGGGAAATTAACTCTAACCCCCTAGCTCTGCTACATACACACACTCACACACCTGCCTCTGCTACATACACATACTAACACATATACATAGACCTAACAGCGATATCTTCTTGTCTCTCCCTGCACATACAGTGGTATATTCTTAGCTGTGGTCACCATGGTTACACTACACAGGTGCAATCTCCTGCACTCATCAAGAGCAGCTGGGGAGTTTGAATTTTACACAGTTTGAAGTCTGAACTGTGCCGGAAGTATTTCACCTGCACTATAACCTGGTGTATTTTCCAGTTGAATCAGGTTAGACTGCGGGTGAAGGGGTGATCATAAGTGGTCTATAATCATTTCATTTTTTTTTAAAAGGTACATGAAAAAGATTTTAAGTATCACAGAGATAATCTGACTGGCGACAAAAGCATAGTAATCTCCGCAATCCAAATGGAAAATTAAATGCATGATTTAGAGCATCTTGCTAAGTGCAGTCCAAGATGGCTTTAAAAATATGGTCATCCCGCAAGATTTCTGTCGGTAAATGAAATGTACGCAGTTAATAAATTTGTGTGTACTAAATATGTCACTCCAAGGTACACCAAAACTTACACATCTGGAGGAAATGCTCCACCAGAATGTGCGCAAAAAAAGACGCAAAAAAACTGCTTGCGCAAAACTTTGCGCAAAAAATTTAACACAATGTGTGTAAGCACTCCCTTCTCCAATTTCCCCAAATAGCAGGGGGGTGAAAGATATTGTAGGGAAAGAGTATAAAGAAAAAGGGGGAGGTGTAGAATGCATTTGACTGATTTCACATTGGGGTGACCAAAACTAGGCAACCAGTACTACTCGCCAAGTTCGCACAAAAAAAGTCCCCTCCAGGAGCTTACAATTTATCAAAACCTGTGCAGAGGAAATGTTGCCCAGTTGCCCATAGCAACCAATCAGCTTGCTTATTTTATTTTTAACAAGGCCTCTGCAAAATTAATTTTAATCTGACAATGAAAATTAATCTGATTGGTTGCTATTGGCAACTGGTCAACTTTTCCTTTGCACAGATTTTGATAAATCTCACCAAAAATCTCTAAAGGATGAAAGATGATACTCTTCCTGTACATAGGTTTTGATAAATATCCCATGTGTCTAGAAGTTCAGCACTGAGGCCATTGAAATGATTGTGTTAGTTACATGAATCTGGTGTTAATAGTGAGAAATGTATAGAAAAACATGTAGTGTCCTACCTGTGCCGTCCTTCAGATGAATGTTGCTGCATCCTAGGAGTTTGTTAAAAGGGAATAGAAAACAGAGCTATTTGTTTCCAAAAACAGCACCATACCTGTCCTCATGTTGTATGTAATATTACAAGTTTTCTCCATTCACTTTTGAAGAATTGAGCAGCGATATCACACACAACATTAGGACAGAGGTGGTGCAGTTTTCAGAAGAAATCAGCTCTGATTTTCTCATCCTGGATTACCCCTTTCAACTTCTCTTTGCTGAATGTTTTCTTTATCCTGTCCTAGGCATTTTGAAGGCATGCTAGGAACCAATCTTCTTGGTTTGTTGGTTGTATTCGGCTGCTCCTGGCCATCCTCCCTCTGATCCTTGAAATGTCTTGTCTTCTTTGTTGCCTGATTATAAGAAAGGCAAAGATATAGCTAATCCCTTGTGAGGTCACATGTGTGATGTCACCAACCTTGTCTCACAGTTCTATAAGCGAGGGAAGAAATGTAAAAACACACACACATATAATATATATATATATAGATAGATACTTGTCTCTATTGCTATGGAAAAGGGTAATTTTTGAATTTTTCTGCCATTTTCTTCTACATAGTAGTTCTATTCTGCATGCTTTAATATATATATATATATATATATATATATATATATGTATATATATATATATATATATATATGTATAAAAACTCAATCGGGGAGATTTATCAAAACCTGTGCAGAGGAAAAGTTGCCCAGTTGCCCATAGCAACCAATCAGATCACTTATTTCATTTTGCAGAGGCCTTCCTAAAAATGAAAGAAGCGATCCGATTGGTTGCTATGGGCAACTCAGCAACTTTTCCTCTGGACAGGTTTTGATAAATCTCCCCCAATGTGTGTATGTGTGTACGTTCCGGCATCACGTCCAAACGGCTAAAGATATTAACATGAAACTTGGTACATATGTTACTTATATGTCAACAACAAACATAGGATAGGTGATTTAACCCTTACTCACCCCCATTTGCCAGGGGCGGGGTTTATGCTTAAAGTCCCATACAAGTCAATGGGAAATGTGTGTTCCCACATAACTTCAAGAGATATTTCAATACCTGGTACACATATTACTGGTCGGGATAGGAGGTCGGGATATGAGGACAGGAAAGGAGGATGGGATAGGAGGTCGGGATAGGAGGACGGGATAGGAGGACCAGGATAAGAGGTCGGGATAGGAGGTCGGGATAGGAGGTCGAGATAGGAGGACGGGATAGGAGGACGGGATAGGAGGATGGGATATGAGAACGTGATAGGAGGAAGAGATAGGGGACGGGATAGGAGGTCGAGATAGATGGACTGGATAGGAGGTCAGGATAGGAAGTCGGGATAGGAGGTCGAGATAGGAGGACGGGATAGGAGGACAAGATAGGAGGACGAGATAGGAGGACGGGATAGGAGGTCGAGATAGGAGGTTGGGATATGAGGATGGGATATGGGGTTGGGATATGACAACAATATATGAGGAGGGGATATGAAATCAAAAGCTTCCTCCTTTGTTTATTTTCCTCCCCAACAAGGATTAGAAAGGAAAAACCGGGCAATGCCGGGTATTCAGCTAGTATATATATATATATATATATATATATATATAAAACTCAATGGGAGAGATTTAACAAAACTTGTGCAGAGCAAGAGTGGTGCAGTTGCCCTTGGCAACCAATCAGATTGCTTCTTTCATTTTACAGAGGCCTTTTTAAAAAAGGAAAGAAGCAAGCTGATTGGTTGCTATGGGCAACTGGGCAACTTTTCCTGTGGACAGGTTTTGATAAATCTCCCCCAATGTGTGTGTGTGTGTATGTATGTGTGTATGTTCCAGCATCACGTCCAAACGGCAAAAGATATTAACATGAAACTTGGCACACATGTTACTTATATGTCAACAACAAAGATAGGATAGGTGATTTAACCCTTACTCAACCCCATTTGCCAGGGTCAGGGTTTTTGTTTAAAGTCCCATACAAGTCTATGGAAAATATATGTTACTGCATAACTTTTGAAATGGCTGGAGATATTTCGATAATACCCTTAACTACTCCATTTGTGAGGGTCAGGGTTTTTGTTTAACCCCCTCACGACGAGTGACGTACATGTACGGCGCCACGAAGTGACACTTGGCGTGCGGCGACGTACATGTACGTCGCGGGGTTCCGGGAGCGCCGCGTCACCGGTAGCGGTGATCGGGCCGGGATGACTGCTGTTATCCAACAGCAGGCATCCCGGCACATCGCCGAGGGGGTACTGAGACCCCCCCATGACCGCGATGGGCGCCAATCGCAGGTCAATTCAGACCTGCGATCTGTGCGATTCCGGGTCATACGGGTCACTGGTGACCCGGTGACCTGGAAAATAAGAGGGTTCGGGGGTGTCCGAGACACTCTTGATCCCCCTGAAGGGATAGGTGCCACCCCTCCTATCCCTGCTATTGGTCGGCCGAGCAACCGACCAATAGCAGACCGGGGGAAGGGGGGGGTTAAAGTTCGGTTTCCCCGCTTTGCCCACCTATCGGTGTCCGGGCAAAATGGGGGAACTGTCCAGGGACCGGCGCCGAAGGTCCCTTACCTGGATCCCGGAGCGCGATCCTCCATGCGGGGATCCACCACGTGCGGTGGCAGCAGCAATTCATCCGGGTCCTGCCAGGTGAGTTGTTGCCTAGCAACATCCGGAGGACCACAGTTTACAGAGGGGTTCAGGTTGTAGATCACTATACAGTGGTCTCAAACTGTAGACCTCCAGATGTTGCAAAACTACAACTCTCAGCATGCCCAGACAGCAGTTTGCTGTCTGGGCATGCTGCGAGTTGTAGTTTTGCAACATCTGGAGGGCCACAGTTTAGAGACCACTGGACAGTGATTTACAACCTGAACCCCTCTAAATCTTGCAAAACTACAACTCCCAGCATTCAGGAACAGCATAAGGCTGTCTTGGCATGCTGGGAGTTGTACTTGCGTGCCTCCAGCCGTTGCATAACTACATCTTCCAGCATGCCCTTCCGCAATCAGTACATGCTGGGAGTTGTAGTTTTACAACAGCTGGAGGCACACTGGTTGGAAAATACTGAGTTAGGTCATAGAACCTAATTCAAGGTTTTCCAACCAGTGTGCCTCCAGCTGTTGCAAAACTACAACTCCCAGCATGCATGGTCTGTCAGTGTATGCTGGGAGTTGTAGTTTTGACCCCCCCCTCCCATGTGAATGTACAGGCTACATTCACACTGGCGGCAGATTACAGTGAGTTCCCCGCTTCAAGTTTGAGCTGCAGCAAATTTTCTGCCGCAGCTCAAACTCCTAGCGGGAGACTCAGTGTAATCTGCCTCCAGTGTGAATGCAACCTAAAAACACTACACTACACTAACATAAAATAAAGAGTAAAACACTACATATACACACATACACTGCCCCCCCTACCACCCCCCTTCCCCAATGAAAATGAAAAACTTATTGTTCGGCAGTGTTTCTAAGATGGAGCCTCCAGCTGTTGCAAAACGAAAACTTCCAGCATTTCTGGACAGCAATTGACTGTCCAAGCATGCTGGGAGTTTTACAACAGCTGGAGGCACCCTGTTTGGGAATCACTGGCATAAAATACCCCTATGTCCCTAATTCAGGCCTCAAATGCGCATGGCGCTCTCATTTTGAAGCCCTGTTGTATTTCAAGGCAACAGTATAGGGTCACATATGGGGTATCCCTGTACTCGGGAGAAACTGCCTAACAAATTTTGGGGGGCTTTTTCTCCTTTTACCCCTTATGAAAAGGAACAGTTGGGGTCTACACCAGCATGTTAGTGTAAAAAAATAAACATTTTTACACTAACATGCTGGTGTTGCCCTATACTTTTCATTTTCACAAGAGGTAAAAGGGAAAAACGCCCCCCAAAATTTGTAACGCAATTTCTCCCGAGTAAGGAGATACCCCATATGTGGGCGCAAAGTGCTCTGGGGCACACAACAAGGCCCAGAAGGGAGAGTGCGCCATGTACATTTGAGGTGATTTGCACAGGGGTGGCTGATTGTTACAGCGGTTCTGACAAAACACACCCACATGTGACCCCATTTTGGAAACTACACCCCTCACAGATTTTCCTTACAAGCAGAGAGCTTCAAAGTTAGAAAAATGCAAAATTTTTATTTTTTTCATCAAATTTGGGGATTTTTCACCAAGAAAGGATGCAAGTTACCACAAAAATTTACCACTATGCTAAAGTAGAATATGTCACGAAAATACAATCTCAGAATCAGAATGATAAGTAAAAGCATTCCAGAGTTATTAATGTTTAAAGTGACAGTGGTCAGATTTGCAAAAAAGGGCTTCGTCCCAGAGGTGAAAATGGGCTGCGTCCTTAAGGGGTTAAAGTCCCATGCAAATCATTGGGAAATGTATGTTCCCACATAACTTCCGTACAGGTTGAGATATTTCAATAATACCTGGTACACATATTACTTATATGTCAAATAAAAAGATATGATAGTTAAATTAACCCTTACATACACCCTTATATAAAAGATGGGTTTTTGTTTCAAGTCCCATGCAAGTATATGGGACTTCCAGTACCTTACTCCACAAGCTCCGTTCTGCATCTCCTGGTGAATGTGTCAATCTGGCTTGCAAGCCACACCCCATCTCACATAGACAAGCCCACATTTTAAGCCCCACTCCTTATATTATCTACCCTTATTGTGCATCGGTCTGGCTTGCAAATCACACCCAGTCCCACAAAGCCACGTCCCCTTCTATTTTCAGCTTACAATATCTTCACCACAAATCAGTCCCATCTGAGGACAGGATATGAGGATGGGACATAAGGAAGGGATATGAGGTCGGGATATGAGGACAGGATATGAGGATGGGATATAAGGATGGTATATGAGGTCGGGATACAAAGACGGGATGTGGGGACAGGATATGAGGATGGGATATAAGGTCGGGATATGAGGATGGGATATGTAGTCAAGATAGGAGGTGGGAATATGAGGACAGGATATAATGATGGGATATGAGGTTGAGATATGAGGACAGAATATGAGAATGGAATATGAGGACGGGATAGAAGGTCGAGTTATGAGGACAGGATTTGAGGATGGGATATGAGGATGGGATATAAGGTCGGGATATGAGGACAGGATATGAAGTCGGGATATGAGGACAGGATATGAGGTTGGGACATAAGGACGGGATATGAGGATAGCATATGAGGACAGGATATGAGGATGGGACATAAGGATGGGATATGAGGTTGTGATATGAGGATGGGATATGAGGACAGAATATGAGGATGGGATGTGAGGACGGGATAGGAGGATGGGATATTAGGTCTGGATAGGAGGACGGGATATGAGGACAGGATAAGAGGATGGGATATAAGGTCGGGATATGAAGTAGGGATATGAGGACAAGATGTGAGGATGGGATGTGAGGTCGGGATATGAGGACAGGATATTAGGTCGTGATAAGAGGATGGATATGAGGACAGGATATGAGGTCGGGATATGAGGAAGGGATATGAGGATTGGATTGGAGGTCGAGATAGGAGGTCGGGATAGGAGGTCGAGATAGGAGGATGGGATATGAGGACGGGATAGGAGGACGGGATAGAAGGACGGAATAGGAGGTCGGGATAGGAGGTCGAGATATGATGACGGGATAGGAGATTGGGATATGAGGACGTGATATGGGGTTGGGATATGAAACAATATATGAGGACGGGATATGAAGTCAAAAGCTTCCTCCTTTGTTTATTTTCCTCCCCAACAAGCATTAGGAAGGAAAAACCGGGCAATGATGGGTATTCAGCTAGTATATATATATAAAACTCAATGAGGGAGATTTATCAAAACTTGTGCAGAGCAAGAGTGGTGCAGTTGCCCATGGCAACCAATCAGATTGCTTCTTTCATTTTACAGAGGCCTTATTAAAAACGGAAAGAAGCAAGCCGATTGGTTGCTATGGGCAACTGAACAAATGGACAACTTTTCCTGTGGACAGGTTTTGATAAATCTCCCCCAATGTGTGTGTGTGTGTGTGTATGTATGTGTGTGTATGTTCCAGCATCACGTCCAAAAGGCAAAAGATATAAACATGAAACTTGGCACACACGTTACTTATATGTCAACAACAAAGATATGATAGGTGATTTAACCCTTACTCCCCATTACACCCCATTTGCCAGGGTCAGGGTTTTTGTTTAAAGTCCCATACAAGTCTATGGAAAATATATGTTACTGCATAACTTTCCAAAATGGCTTGAGCTATTTCGATAATACTTGGTCACATGTTACTTATATGACCACTTAAACTATAGGATAATTAATTTAACCCTTAACTACCCCCATTTGTCAGGGTCGGGGTTTTTGTTTAAAGTCCCATGCAAATCATTGGGAAATGTATGTTCCGACATAACTTCCGTACAGCTGGAGATATTTCAATAATACCTGGTACACATATTACTTATATGTCAAATAAAAAGATATGATAGTTAAATTAACCTTATATAAAAGATGGGTTTTTGTTTCAAGTCCCATGCAAGTATATGGAACTTCCAGTACCTTACTCCACAAGCTCCGTTCTGCATCTCCTGGTGAATGTGTCAATCCGGCTTGTAAGCCATACTCCATCTCACATAGACAAGCCCACATTTTAAGCCCCACTCCTTATATTATCTACCTTTTATGTGCATCGGTCTGGCTTGCAAATCATGCCCAGTCCCACAAAGCCACGTCCCCTTCTATTTTCAGCTTACAATATCTTCATCACAAATCAGTCCCATCTGAGGACAGGATATGAGGATGGGATATAAGGTCGGGATATGAGGATGGGATATGAGGTCAAGATAGGAGGTGGGAATATGAGGACAGGATATAAGGATGGGATATGAGGTTGAGATATGAGGACAGAATATGAGAATGAAATATGAGGACGGGATAGGAGGATGGGAGATAAGGACGGGATATGAGGATGGAATATGAGGACAGGATATGAGGTCGGGATATGAGGATGGGATATGAGGACGAGATAGGAGGATGGGATATTAGGTCTGGATAGGAGGAGAGCATATGAGGATGGCATACGAGGTCGGGATATGAGAATGGGATATAAGGACAGGATATGAGGTACAGGATAAGAGGATGGGATATAAGGTCGGGATATGAGGTAGGGATATGAGGACAAGATGTGAGGACAGGATGTGAGGTCGGGATATGAGGACAGGATATTAGGTCGTGACAAGAGGATTGATATGAGGACAGAATATGAGGTTGGGATGCACTAATACTCTTCTCACTTTGCCAAGTTATCGGACAACCTGGCCCCAAAATTATGGATTATAGAAGGATAGCAGCATAAGGGAAAAATACACATTTTGAACCGAAAAACCAATTCAAAATACAGGCCTACGTCCTCCCCTTCAACCTGCCTGTCCATCTACAAATATACCCTTTTTAATAATAATAATACACTCCTCCTTTGCATTGAAAAAAAGCAAACAGTAAAGTTGCCACATGCAGCCATCCTTTCATCCATTTGTCCTTCTGCACCTATTTTCCCAAACCATGCACTCATACTGTTCTCATTTTGCCAAGTTATCGGACAACCTGGCCCCAAAATTATGGATTATAAAAGGGTAGCAGCATAAGGAAAAATTACAGTATTTATTGGGGTATACCACGCACCGGCCTATAACACGCACATAACATTTTACCAAAGATATTTGGGTAAAAAAAAGTTTTATACCCCAATATCCTTCATTAAATGAGGGTGCGTGTGTGTGCATGTGTATACCCCGATACACTGTTTCTGACCCCACAGAAGCCCCAGAAAAGGCAGGGGGAGAGAGGCCGTTGCTGCCCGCTTCTCTCCCCCTGCCTTTCCTGGGGTCTAGAGCCCTGCTACCGCCGCTTCTCTCCCTCTGCTATCGGCGCCGCTGCCCCTTCTCTCCCCCTGGCTATTGGTGCTGCTGCCCCCTTGCCGGCGCCGATAGCCAGAGGGAGAGAAGCGGCACCGGCAATGGGGCAGCGGCACCGATAGCCAGGGGGAGAGAAGGGGCAGCGGCACCCATTGCCGGCGCCGCTGCCCCGTTGCCTCCTCCATCCCTGGTTGTATAATTACCTGTTGCCAGGGTCGGGTCCGCGCTGCTAAAGGCCTCCGGTGTGCGTCCCCTGCGTCATTGCTATGTGCTGCGAGACGCAATGACGAGTGACGTCACTCGTCATTGCGCCGCGCCATGCAGCGCACAGCAACGACGCAGGGTATGCACACTGGAGGCCTGAAGCAGCCCATACCCGACCCAAGCAACAGGTAATTATACAACCGGGGATGGGGGAGGCAACGGGGCAGCGGCGCAGGCAATGGGTGCCGCTGCACCTTTTCTCCCCGTCTGTCGGCGCCGCTGCCCCATTGCCGGCGCCACTTCTCTCCCCCTGGCTATCGGTGCCGGCAATGGGGCAGCGGCGCCGATAGCAGGGGTAGAGAAGCCGTCAGCGACGGCAGGTCTCTGCACCTGCAAAAGCCGCTGCAGTTCATTGATGTAAAGCGCTCGCTTTAAATCACTGAACTGCAGCGGCTTATCGGCGTATAACACGCAGATAGACTTTAGGCTAAAAATTTTAGCCTAAAAAATGTGTGTTATACGCCGATAAATAAGGTACACATTTTGAACCGAAAAACCCATTTGAGTTATTACGTTCAAAATACAGGCCAACCTCCTCCCCTTCTGCCTGCCTGTCCATCTCCAAATATACTCTTTTTAATAATTTTACGCTCCTCCTTTGCATTGAAAAAAAGCAAACAGTAAAGTTGCCATATGCAGCCATCCTTTAATCCATTTGTCCTTCTGCACCTATTTTCCCAAACCATGCACTCATACTGTTATGTCGCCAAGTTATTAGACTACCTGGCTCAAAAATTATGGATTATAAAAGGGTAGCAGCATAAGGGAAAATTAACATATTTATATGGGTATACCACGTACATGCCTATAACACGCACCTTCATGTTACCAAGGATATTTGGGCAAAATATTTTTTTACCCAAATATCCTTGATAAAATGAGGGTGCATTTGTGTGCATGTGTACACCCCGATACACTGTTTCTGACCCCACAAAAGCCTCCAGGAAAGGCAGGGGGAGAGAGGCCGTCGCTGCCCGCTTCTCTCCCTCTGCCTTTCCTGTGGTCTAGAACCCTGCTACCGCCGCTTCTCTCCCCCTGCTATAGGCGCCACTGCCCCTTCTCTCCCCCTGGCTATCGGTGCCGCTGCCCCATTGCCAGCGCCGATAGCCAGGGGAGAGAAGCGGCGCCGGCAATGGGGCAGCGGCGCAGATAGCCAGGGGGAGAGAAAGGGCAGCGGCAGCCATTGCCGGTGACGGTGCGCTGCTTCAGGCCTCCGGCGTGCGTCCCCTGCGTCGTTGCTATGCGCTGCGAGACGCAATGACGAGTGACGTCACTCGTCATTGCGAAGCGCCGTGCAGTGCATAGCAACGACGCAGGGGATGCACACCGGAGGCCTGAAGCAGCGCTGACCTGACCCCGGCAACAGGTAATTATACAACATTATACAATGGCTGCAGCTGCCCCTTCTCTCCCCCTGTCTGTTGGCGCCTTTGCCCCATTGCCGGCGCCGCTTCTCTCCCCCTGGCTATCGGTGCCGGCAATGGGGCAGCGGCACCGATAGCCAGGGGGAGAGAAGGGGCAGCGGTGCCGATAGCAGGGGGAGAGAAGCAGTCAGCGACAGCAGGTCTCTGCAACTGCAAAAGCTGCTGCAGTTCATTGATTTAAAGCGCCCGCTTTAAATCACTGAACTGCATCGGCTTATCGGCGTATAACACGCAGATAGACTTTAGGCTAAAAATTTTTGCCTAAAAAATGCGTGTTATACGCCGATAAATACGGTACACATTTTGAGCCGAAAAACCCATTTGAGTTATTATGTTCAAAAAACAGGCCTACCTCCTCCCCTACAGCCTGCCTGTCCATCTCCAAAAATAAATTTTTTAACAATTATACGCTCTTCTTTTACTTTGGTAAAACTAATAAACAGTTGAGTTGCCATACGCTGCTATCCTTTCATCGATCTGTGCTTCTACACCTATGTTCCGAAACCATCATACACTCATACTGTTTTCACTTTGCCAAGTTATTGGACAACCTGGCCCCAAAATTATGGATTATAAAAGGATAGCAGCATAAGGGAAAAATACACATTTTAAACCCAAAAAACCATTTGAGTTTTTAAGTTCAAAATACAGGCCTACCTCCTCCCCTTCAGCCTGCCAGTCCATCTCCCTTCTGCTTTGGGGCAATTTTCTCCAGATCCTTTAGTTAGAATACATCTTTAGTTTCGAAAAATATTTCCATCATCTTCGTCCTTTTTTTCATCGACACTCAGACCTCTTTTCTTAGACATTCTGCCGCTAGTCACGCGGGAAACCCGAGAACTGTAAAGATACTGATACCTTTTTTAATAATCATATACTCTTCTTTGCTTTGGAAAAACAAACAGTTAAGTTGCCATATGCAACTATCCTTTCATCGATTTGTGCTTCTACACCTATGTTCCCAAACCATGCACTCATACTGTTTTCACTTTGCCAAGTTATCGGATAACCTGGCCCAAAAATTATGGATTATGAAAGGATAGCAGCATAAGGGAAAAATACAGATTTTGAACCCAAAAACCCATTTGAGTTTTTAAGTTCAAAATACAGGCCTACCTCCTCCCCTACAGCCTGCCTGTCCATCTCCAAAAATACCCTTTTTAATAATTATACGCTCCTCCTTTGCATTGAAAAAAAGCAAACAGTAAAGTTGCAAGATGCGGCCATCCTTTCATCCATTTGTCCTTCTGCATCTATTTTCCCAAACCATGCACTCATACTGTTATTATGTCGCCAAGTAATTAGACTACCTGGCCCAAAAATTATGGATTATAAAAGGATAGCAGCATTAGTGAAAAATACACAATTTGAACCCAAAAACCCATTTGAGTTTTTAAGTTCAAAATACAGGCCTAACTCCTCCCCTACAGCCTGCCTGTCCATCTCCAAAAATACCCTTTTTAATAATTATACGCTCCTCCTTTGCATTGAAAAAAAGCAAACAGTAAAGTTGCCAGATGCAGCCATCCTTTCATCCATTTGTCGTTCTGCATCTATTTTCCCAAATCATGCACTCATACTGTTATTATGCCGCCAAGTAATTAGACTACCAGGCCCAAAAATTATGGATTATAAAAGGATAGCAGTATTAGTGAAAAATACACATTTTGAACCCAAAAACATATTTGAGTTTTTAAGTTCAAAATACAGGCCTACCTCCTCCCCATCAGCCTGCCTGTCCATCTCCAAAAATACCCTTTTTTAATAATTATGCACTCTTTATTTGCTTTGGAAAAACAAACAGTTAAGTTGCCATATGCTGCTATCCTTTCATCGATTTGTGCTTCTACACCCATGTTCCCAAACCATCATACACTCATACTGTTTTCACTTTGCCAAGTTATCGGACAACCTGGCCCCCAAATTATGGATTATAAAAGGATAGCAGCATAAGGGAAAAATACACATTTTGAACCCAAAAACCCATTTGAGTTTTTAAGTTCAAAATACAGGCCTACCTCCTTCCCTACAGCCTGCCTGTCCATCTCCAAAAATACCCTTTTTAATAATTATACGCTCCTCCTTTGCATTGAAAAAAAGCAAACAGTAAAGTTGCCAGATGCGGCCATCCTTTCATCCATTTGTCCTTCTGCATCTATTTTCCCAAACCATGCACTCATACTGTGATATGTCGCCAAGTAATTAGACTACCTGGCCCAAAAATTATGGATTATAAAAGGATAGCAGCATTAGTGAAAAATACACATTTTGAACCCAAAAACCCATTTGAGTTTTTAAGTTCAAAATACAGGCCTACCTCATCCCCTACAGCCTGCCTGTCCATCTCCAAAAATACCCTTTTTAATAATTATACGCTCCTCCTTTGCATTGAAAAAAAGCAAACAGTAAAGTTGCCAGATGCGGCCATCCTTTCACCCATTTGTCCTTCTGCATCTATTTTCCCAAACCATGCACACATACTGTTATTATGTCGCCAAGAAATTAGACTACCAGGCCCAAAAATTAATGATTATAAAAGAATAGCAGCATTAGTGAAAAATACACATTTTGAACCCAAAAACCCATTTGAGTTTTTAAGTTCAAAATAAAGGCCTACCTACTCCCCATCAGCCTGCCTGTCCATCTCCAAAAATACCCTTTTTTAATAATTATGCACTCTTCATTTGCTTTGGAAAAACAAACAGGTAAGTTGCCATATGCTGCTATCCTTTCATCGATTTGTGCTTCTACACCTATGTTCCCAAACCATGCACTCATACTGTTATTATGTCGCCAAGTAATTAGACTACCTGGCCCAAAAATTATGGATTATAAAAGGGTAGCAGCATAAGGGAACATTACCGTATTTATCGGGGTGTACCACGCATCGGCCTATAACACGCACCCTCATTTTAATAAGGATATTTGGGTAAAAAAAGTTTTTTACCCAAATATCCTTCATAAAATGAGGGTGCGTGTGTGTGCATGTGTATACCCCGATACACTGCTTCTCACCCCACAGAGCCCCCAGGAAAGGCAGGGGGAGAGAGGCCGTCGCTGCCTGCTTCTCTCCCCCTGCCTTTCCTGGGGTCTAGAGCCCTGCTACCGCCGCTTCTCTCCCCCTGCTATCGGCGCCGCTGCCCCTTCTCTCCCCCTGGCTATCGGTGCCGCTGTCCCATTGCCAGCGCCGATAGCCAGGGGGAGAGAAGCGGCGCCGGCAATGGGGCAGCGGCACCGATAGCCAGGGGGAGATAAGGGGCAGCGGCACCCATTGCCGGCGCCGCTGCCCCGTTGTCTCCCCCATCCCTAGTTTTATAATTACCTGTTGCTGGGGTCGGGTCCGCGCTGCTTCAGGCCTTCGGTGTGCGTCCCCTGCATCATTGCTATGCGTTGCGAGACGCAATGACGAGTGACGTCACTCGTCATTGCGCCGCGCCATGCAGCGCATAGCAACGACGCAGGGGATGCACACCGGAGGCCTGAAGCAGCGCTGACCCGACCCCAGCAACAGGTAATTATACAACCGGGGATGGGGAGACAACGGGGCAGAGGTGTCGGCAATGGGTGCCGCTGCCCCTTCTTTCTTTCTATCTCCTCCCCTACAGCCTGCCTGTCCATCTCCAAAAATACCCTTTTTTTATAATTATACGCTCCTCCTTTGCATTGAAAAAAAGCAAACAGTAAAGTTTCCAGATGCGGCCATCCTTTCATCCATTTGTCCTTCTGCATCTATTTTCCCAAACCATGCACTCATACTGTTATTATGTCGCCAAGTAATTAGACTACCTGGCCCAAAAATTATGGATTATAAAAGGATAGCAGCATTAGTGAAAAATACACATTTTGAACCCAAAAACCCATTTGAGTTTTTAAGTTCAAAATAGAGGCCTACCTCCTCCCCTACAGCCTGCCTGTCCATCTCCAAAAATACCCTTTTTAATAATTATACGCTCCTCCTTTGCATTGAAAAAAAGCAAACAGTAAAGTTGCCAGATGCGGCCATCCTTTCATCCATTTGTCCTTCTGCATCTATTTTCCCAAATCATGCACTTATACTGTTATTATGTCGCCAAGTAATTAGACTACCAGGCCCAAAAATTATGGATTATAAAAGGATAGCAGCATAATGGAAAAATACACATTTTGAACCCAAAAACCCATTTGAGTTTTTAAGTTCAAAATACAGGCCTACCTCCTCCCCATCAGCCTGCCTGTCCATCTCCAAAAATACCCTTTTTTTAATAATTATGCACTCTTCATTTGCTTTGGAAAAACAAACAGTTAAGTTGTCATATGCTGCTATCCTTTCATTGATTTGTGCTTCTACACCTATGTTCCCAAACCATCATACACTCATACTGTTTTCACTTTGCCAAGTTATCGGACAACCTGGCCCCAAAATTATGGATTATAAAAGGATAGCAGCATAAGGGAAAAATACACATTTTGAACCCAAAAACCCATTTGACTTTTTAAGTTCAAAACACAGGCCTACCTTCTCCCCTACAGCCTTCCTGTCCATCTCCAAAAATACCCTTTTTAATAATTATACGCTCCTCCTCTGCATTGAAAAAAAGCAAACAGTAAAGTTGCCAGATGCGGCCATCCTTTCATCCATTTGTCCTTCTGCATCTATTTTCCCAAACCATGCACTCATACTGTTATTATGTCGCCTAGTAATTAGACTACCAGGCCCAAAAATTGTGGATTATAAAAGGATAGCAGCATTAGTGAAAAATACACATTTTGAACCCAAAAACCTATTTGAGTGTTTAAGTTCAAAATACAGGCCTACCTCCTCCCCTTCAGCCTGCCTGTCCATCTCCAAAAATACCTTTTTAATAATTATAGACTCTTCGTTTGCTTTGGAAAACAAACAGTTAAGTTGCCATATGCTGCTATCCTTTCATCGATTTGTGCTTCTACACCTATGTTCCCAAACCATCATACACTTATACTGTTTTCACTTTGCCAAGTTATCGAACAACCTGGCCCCAAAATTATGGATTATAAAAGGATAGCAGCATGAGGGAAAAATACACATTTTGAACCCAAAAACCCATTTGAGTTTTTAAGTTCAAAATACAGGCCTACCTCCTCCCCTACAGCCTGCCTGTCCATCTCCAAAAAAAACCTTTTTAATAATTATACGCTCCTCCTTTGCATTGAAAAAAAAGCAAACAGTAAAGGTGCCAGATGCGGCCATCCTTTCATCCATTTGTCCTTCTGCATCTATTTTCCCAAACCATGCACTCATACTGTTATTATGTCGCCAAGTAATTAGACTACCTGGCCCAAAAATTATGGATTATAAAAGGGTAGCAGCATAAGGGAACATTACCGTATTTATCGGGGTGTACAACGCACCGGCCTATAACACACACCCTCATTTTACCAAGAATATTTGGGTAAAAAAAGTTTTAACCCAAATATCCTTCATAAAATGAGGGTGCGTGTGTGTGCATGTGTATACCCCGATACACTGCTTCTCACCCCACAGAGCCCCCAGGAAAGGCAGGGGGAGAGAGGCCGTCGCTGCCTGCTTCTCTCCCCCTGCCTCTCCTGGGGTCTAGAGCCCTGCTACCGCCGCTTCTCTCCCCCTGCTATCGGCGCCGCTGCACCTTCTCTCCCCCTGGCTATCGGTGCTGCTGTCCCATTGCCAGCGCCGATAGCCAGGGGGAGAGAAGCGGCGCCGGCAATGGGGCAGCGGCACCGATAGCCAGGGGGAGATAAGGGGCAGCGGCACCCATTGCCGTCGCCACTGCCCCGTTGCCTCCCCCATCCCTAGTTGTATAATTACCTGTTGCCGGGGTCGGGTCCGCGCTGCTTCAGGCCTCCGGTGTGCGTCCCCTGCATCATTGCTATGCGTTGCGAGACGCAATGACGAGTGACGTCACTCGTCATTGCACCGCGCCATGCAGCGCATAGCAACGGCACAGGGGATGCACACCGGAGGCCTGAAGCAGCGCTGACCCGACCCCAGCAACAGGTAATTATACAACCGGGGATGGGGGAGGCAACAGGGCAGCGGCGCCGGCAATGGGTGCCGCTGCCCCTTGTTTCTTTCTTTCTACCTCCTCCCCTACAGCCTGCCTGTCCATCTCCAAAAATACCCTTTTTAATAATTATACGCTCCTCCTTTGCATTGAAAAAAAGCAAACAGTAAAGGTGCCAGATGCGGCCATCCTTTCATCCATTTGTCCTTCTGCATCTATTTTCCCAAACCATGCACTCATACTGTTATTATGTCGCCAAGTAATTAGACTACCTGGCCCAAAAATTATGGATTAAAAAAGGATAGCAGCATAAGGGAAAAATACATATTTTGAACCCAAAAACCCATTTGAGTTTTTAAGTTCAAAATACAGGCCTACCTCCTCCCCATCAGCCTGCCTGTCCATCTCCAAAAATACCCTTTTTTAATAATTATGCACTCTTCATTTGCTTTGGAAAAACAAACAGTTAAGTTGCCATATGCTGCTATCCTTTCATCGACTTGTGCTTCTACACCTATGTTACCAAACCATCATACACTCATACTGTTTTCACTTTGCCAAGTTATCGGACAACCTGGCCCCAAAATTATGGATTATAAAAGGATAGCAGCATAAGGGAAAAATACACATTTTGAACCCAAAAACCCATTTGAGTTTTTAAGTTCAAAATACAGGCCTACCTCCTCCCCTACAGCCTGCCTGTCCATCTCCAAAAATACCCTTTTTAATAATTATACGCTCCTCCTTTGCATTGAAAAAAAGCAAACAGTAAAGTTGCCAGATGCGGCCATCCTTTCATCCATTTATCCTTCTGCATCTATTTTCCCAAACCATGCACTCATACTGTTATTATGTCGCCAAGTAATTAGACTACCTGGCCCAAAAATTATGGTTTATAAAAGGATAGCAGCATTAGTGAAAAATACACATTTTGAACCCAAAAACCCATTTGAGTTTTTAAGTTCAAAATACAGGCCTACCTCCTCCCCTACAGCCTGCCTGTCCATCTCCAAAAATACCCTTTCTAATAATTATACGCTCCTCCTTTGCATTGAAAAAAAGCAAACAGTAAAGTTTCCAGATGCGGCCATCCTTTCATCCATTTGTCCTTCTGCATCTATTTTCCCAAACCATGCACTCATACTGTTATTATGTCGCCAAGTAATTAGACTACCTGGCCCAAAAATTATGGATTATAAAAGGGTAGCAGCATAAGGGAACATTACCGTATTTATCGGGGTGTACATCGCACCGGCCTATAACACGCACCCTCATTTTACCAAGGATATTTGGGTAAAAAAAGTTTTTACCCAAATATCCTTCATAAAATGAGGGTGCGTGTGTGTGCATGTGTGTACCCCGATACACTGCTTCTCAACCCACAGAGCCCCCAGGAAAGGCAGGGGGAGAGAGGACGTCGCTGCCTGCTTCTCTCCCCCTGCCTTTCCTGGGGTCTAGAGCCCTGCTACCGCCGCTTCTCTCCCCCTGCTATCGGCGCTGCTGCCCCTTCTCTCCCCCTGGCTATCGGTGCCGCTATCCCATTGCCAGCGCCGATAGCCAGGGGGAGAGAAGCGGCGCCGGTAATGGGGCAACGGCACCGATAGCCAGAGGGGCATAAGGGGCAGCGGCACCCATTGCCGGCGCTGCTACCCTGTTGCCTCCCCCATCCCTAGTTGTATAATTACCTGTTGCCGGGGTCGGGTCCGAGCTGCTTCAGGCCTCTGTTGTGCGTCCCCTGCATCATTGCTATGCGTTGCGAGACGCAATGACGAGTGACGTCTCTTATCATTGCGCCGCGCCATGCAAAGCATAGCAACGACGCAGGGAATGCACACCGGAGTCCTGAAGCAGCGCTGACCCGACCCCAGCAACAGGTAATTATACAACCGGGGATGGGGGAGGCAACGGGGCAGCGGCGCCGGCAATGGGTGCCGCTGCCCCTTCTTTCCCCCTGTCTGTCGACATCGCTGCCCCATTGCCGGCGCCGTTTCTCTCCCCCTGGCTATCGGCGCCGGCAATGGGGCAGCGGCACTGATAGCCAGGGGGAGAGAAGGGGCAGCAGCGCCGATAGCAGGGGTAACCATCATACACTCATACTGTTTTCACTTTGCCAAGTTATCGGACAACCTGGCCCCAAAAATATGGATTATAAAAGGATAGCAGCATAAGGGAAAAATACACATTTTGAACCCAAAAACCCATTTGAGTTTTTAAGTTCAAAATACAGGCCTACCTCCTCCCCTACAGCCTGCCTGTCCATCTCCAAAAATACCCTTTTAATAATTATACGCTCCTCCTTTGCATTGAAAAAAAGCAAACAGTAAAGTTGCCAGATGCGGCCATCCTTTCATCCATTTGTCCTTCTGCATCTATTTTCCCAAACCACGCACTCATACTGTTATTATGTCGCCAAGTAATTAGACTACCTGGCCCAAAAATTATGGATTATAAAAGGATAGCAGCATAAGGGAAAAATACACATTTTGAACCCAAAAACCCATTTGAGTTTTTAAGTTCAAAATACAGGCCTACCTCCTCCCCTACAGCCTGCCTGTCCATCTCCAAAAATACCCTTTTTAATAATTATACGCTCCTCCTTTGCATTGAAAAAAAGCAAACAGTAAAGTTGCCAGATGCGGCCATCCTTTCATCCATTTGTCCTTCTGCATCTATTTTCCCAAACCACGCACTCATACTGTTATTATGTCGCCAAGTAATTAGACTACCTGGCCCAAAAATTATGGATTATAAAAGGATAGCAGCATAAGGGAAAAATACACATTTTGAACCCAAAAACCCATTTGAGTTTTTAAGTTCAAAATACAGGCCTACCTCCTCCCCTACAGCCTGCCTGTCCATCTCCAAAAATACCCTTTTTAATAATTATACGCTCCTCCTTTGCATTGAAAAAAAGCAAACAGTAAAGTTGCCAGATGCGGCCATCCTTTCATCCATTTGTCCTTCTGCATCTATTTTCCCAAACCATGCACTCATACTGTTATTATGTCGCCAAGTAATTAGACTACCATGCCCAAAAATTAGGGATTATAAAAGGATAGCAGCATTAGTGAAAAATACACATTTTGAACCCAAAAACCCATTTGAGTTTTTAAGTTCAAAATACAGGCCTACCTCCTCCCCTACAGCCTGCCTGTCCATCTCCAAAAATACCCTTTTTAATAATTATACGCTCCTCCTTTGCATTGAAAAAAAGCAAACAGTAAAGTTGCCAGATGCGGCCATCCTTTCATCCATTTATCCTTCTGCATCTATTTTCCCAAACCATGCACTCATACTGTTATTATGTCGCCAAGTAATTAGATTACCTGGCCCAAACATTATGAATTATAAAAGGATAGCAGCATTAGTGAAAAAAACACATTTTGAACCCAAAAACCCATTTGAGTTTTTAAGTTCAAAATACAGGACTACCTCCTCCCCTACAGCCTGCCTGTCCATCTCCAAAAATACGATTTTTAATAATTATACGCCTCTCCTTTGCATTGAAAAAAAGCAAACAGTAAAAATGCCAGATGCGGCCATCCTTTCATCCATTTGTCCTTCTGCATCTATTTTCCCAAACCATGCACTCATACTGTTATTATGTCGCCAAGTAATTAGACTACCTGGCCCAAAAATTGTGGTTTATAAAATGATAGCAGCATTAGTGAAAAATACACATTTTGAACCCAAAAACCCATTTAAGTTTTTAAGTTCAAAATACAGGCCTACCTCCTCCCCTACAGCCTGCCTGTCCATCTCCAAAAATACCCTTTTAATAATTATACGCTCCTCCTTTGCATTGAAAAAAAGCAAACAGTAAAGTTGCCAGATGCGGCCATCCTTTCATCCATTTGTCCTTCTGCATCTATTTTCCCAAACCATGCACTCATACTGTTATTATGTCGCCAAGTAATTAGACTACCTTGCCCAAAAATTATGGATTATAAAAGGATAGCAGCATTAGTGAAAAAAAACCATTTTGAACCCAAAAACCCATTTGAGTTTTTAAGTTCAAAATACAGGCCTACCTCCTCCCCTACAGCCTGCCTGTCCATCTCCAAAAATACCATTTTTAATAATTATACGCTCCTCCTTTGCATTGAAAAAAAGCAAACAGTAAAGTTGCCAGATGCGGCCATCCTTTCATCCATTTGTCCTTCTGCATCTATTTTCCTAAACCATGCACTCATACTGTTATTATGTCGCCAAGTAATTAGACTACCTGGCCCAAAAATTATGGTTTATAAAAGGATAGCAGCATTAGTGAAAAATACACATTTTGAACCCAAAAACCCATTTGAGTTTTTAAGTTCAAAATACAGGCCTACCTCCTCCCCTACAGCCTGCCTGTCCATCTCCAAAAATACCCTTTTTAATAATTATACGCTCCTCCTTTGCATTGAAAAAAAGCAAACAGTAAAGTTGCCAGATGCGGCCATCCTTTCATCCATTTGTCCTTCTGCATCTATTTTCCCAAACCATGCACTCATACTGTTATTATGTCGCCAAGTAATTAGACTACCTGGCCCAAAAATTATGGATTATAAAAGGGTAGCAGCATAAGGGAACATTACCGTATTTATCGGGGTGTACAACGCACCGGCCTATAACACGCACCCTCATTTTACCAAGGATATTTGGGTAGAAAAAGTTTTTATCCAAATATCCTTCATAAAATGAGGGTGCGTGTGTGTGCATGTGTGTACCCCGATACACTGCTTCTCAACCCACAGAGCTCCCAGGAAAGGCAGGGGGAGAGAGGCCGTCGCTGCCTGCTTCTCTCCCCCTGCCTTTCCTGTGGTCTAGAGCCCTGCTACCGCTGCTTCTCTCCCCCTGCTATCGGCGCCGCTGCCCCTTCTCTCCCCCTGGCTATCGGTGCCGCTGTCCCATTGCCAGCGCCGATAGCCAGGGGGAGAGAAGCGGCGCCGGTAATGGGGCAACGGCACCGATAGCCAGGGGGGCATAAGGGGCAGCGGCACCCATTGCCGTCGCCGCTGCCCCGTTGCCTCCCCCATCCCTAGTTGTATAATTACCTGTTGCCGGGGTCGGGTCCGCGCTGCTTCAGGCCTCCGGTGTGCGTCCCCTACATCATTGCTATGCGTTGCGAGACGCAATGACGAGTGATGTCACTCGACATTGCGCCGCGCCATGCAGCGCATAGCAACGACGCAGGGGATGCACACCGGAGGCCTGAAGCAGCGCTGACCCGACCCCAGCAACAGGTAATTATACAACCGGGGATGGGGGAGGCAACAGGGAAGCGGCGCCGGCAATGGGTGCCGCTGCCCCTTCTTTCTTTCTTTCTACCTCCTCCCCTACAGCCTGCCTGTCCATCTCCAAAAATACCCTTTTTAATAATTATACGCTCCTCCTTTGCATTGAAAAAAAGCAAACAGTAAAGGTGCCAGATGCGGCCATCCTTTCATCCATTTGTCCTTCTGCATCTATTTTCCCAAACCATGCACTCATACTGTTATTATATCGCCAAGTAATTAGACTACCTGGCCCAAAAATTATGGATTATAAAAGGATAGCAGCATAAGGGAAAAATACATATTTTGAACCCAAAAACCCATTTGAGTTTTTAAGTTCAAAATACAGGCCTACCTCCTCCCCATCAGCCTGTCTGTCCATCTCCAAAAATACCCTTTTTAAATAATTATGCACTCTTCATTTGCTTTGGAAAAACAAACAGTTAAGTTGCCATATGCTGCTATCCTTTCATCGATTTGTGCTTCTACACCTATGTTCCCAAACCATCATACACTCATACTGTTTTCACTTTGCCAAGTTATCAGACAACCTGGCCCCAAAATTATGGATTATAAAAGGATAGCAGCATAAGGGAAAAATACACATTTTGAACCCAAAAACCCATTTGAGTTTTTAAGTTCAAAATACAGGCCTACCTCCTCCCCTACAGCCTGCCTGTCCATCTCCAAAAATACTCTTTTTAATAATTATACGCTCCTCCTTTGCATTGAAAAAAAGCAAACAGTAAAGTTGCCAGATGAGGCCATCCTTTCATCCATTTGTCCTTCTGCATCTATTTTCCCAAACCATGCACTCATAATGTTATTATGTCGCCAAGTAATTAGACTACCTGGCCCAAAAATTATGGTTTATAAAAGGATAGCAGCATTAGTGAAAAATACACATTTTGAACCCAAAAACCCATTTGAGTTTTTAAGTTCAAAATACAGGCCTACCTCCTCCCCTACAGCCTGCCTGTCCATCTCCAAAAATACCCTTTTAATAATTATACTCTCCTCCTTTGCATTGAAAAAAAGCAAACAGTAAAGTTGCCAGATGCGGCCATCCTTTCATCCATTTGTCCTTCTGCATCTATTTTCCCAAACCATGCACTCATACTGTTATTATGTCGCCAAGTAATTAGACTACCTTGCCCAAAAATTATGGATTATAAAAGGATAGTAGCATTAGTGAAAAAAACACATTTTGAACCCAAAAACCCATTTGAGTTTTTAAGTTCAAAATACAGGCCTACCTCCTCCCCTACAGCCTGCCTGTCCATCTCCAAAAATACCATTTTTAATAATTATACGCTCCTCCTTTGCATTAAAAAAAAGCAAACAGTAAAGTTGCCAGATGCGGCCATCCTTTCATCCATTTGTCCTTCTGCATCTATTTTCCCAAACCATGCACTCATACTGTTATTATGTCGCCAAGTAATTAGACTACCTGGCCCAAAAATTATGGTTTATAAAAGGATAGCAGCATTAGTGAAAAATACACATTTTGAACCCAAAAACCCATTTGAGTTTTTAAGTTCAAAATACAGGCCTACCTCCTCCCCTACAGCCTGCCTGTCCATTTCCAAAAATACCCTTTTTAATAATTATACGCTCCTCCTTTGCATTGAAAAAAAGCAAACAGTAAAGTTGCCAGAAGCGGCCATCCTTTCATCCATTTGTCCTTCTGCATCTATTTTCCCAAACCATGCACTCATACTGTTATTATGTCGCCAAGTAATTAGACTACCTGGCCCAAAAATTATGGATTATAAAAGGGTAGCAGCATAAGGGAACATTACCGTATTTATCGGGGTGTACAACGCACCGGCCTATAACACGCACCCTCATTTTACCAAGGATATTTGGGTAAAAAAAGTTTTTACCCAAATATCCTTCATAAAATGAGGCTGCGTTTGTGTGCATGTGTGTACCCCGATACACTGCTTCTCAACCCACAGAGCCCCCAGGAAAGGCAGGGGGAGAGAGGCCGTCGCTGCCTGCTTCTCTCCCCCTGCCTTTCCTGGGGTCTGGAGCCCTGCTACCGCCGCTTCTCTCCCCCTGGCTATCGGTGCCGCTGTCCCATTGCCAGCGCCGATAGCCAGGGGGAGAGAAGCGGCGCCGGTAATGGGGCAACGGCACCGATAGCCAGGGGGCATAAGGGGCAGCGGCACACATTGCCGATGCCGCTGCCCCGTTGCCTCCCCCATCCATAGTTGTATAATTACCTGTTGCCGGGGTCGGGTCCGAGCTGCTTCAGGCCTCTGTTGTGCGTCCCCTGCATCATTGCTATGCGTTGTGAGATGCAATGACGAGTGACGTCTCTCATCATTGCGCCGCGCCATGCAAAGCATAGCAACGACGCAGGGAATGCACACCGGAGGCCTGAAGCAGCGCTGACCCGACCCCAACAACAGGTAATTATACAACCGGGGATGGGGGAGGCAACGGGGCAGCAGCGCCGGCAATGGGTGCCGTTGCCCCTTCTTTCCCCCTGTCTGTCGACATCGCTGCCCCATTGCCGGCGCCGTTTCTCTCCCCCTGGCTATCGGCGCCGGCAATGGGGCAGCGGGACTGATAGCCAGGGGGAGAGAAGGGGCAGCAGCGCCGATAGCAGGGGTAACCATCATGCACTCATACTGTTTTCACTTTGCCAAGTTATCGGACAACCTGGCCCCAAAATTATGGATTATAAAAGGATAGCAGCATAAGGGAAAAATACACATTTTGAACCCAAAAACCTATTTGAGTTTTTAAGTTCAAAATACAGGCCTACCTCCCCCCCTACAGCCTGCCTGTCCATCTCCAAAAATACCCTTTTTAATAATTATACGCTCCTCCTTTGCATTGAAAAAAAGCAAACAGTAAAGTTGCCAGATGAGGCCATCCTTTCATCCATTTGTCCTTCTGCATCTATTTTCCCAAACCATGCACTCATACTGTTATTATGTCGCCAAGTAATTAGACTACCTGGCCCAAAAATTATGGATTATAAAAGGGTAGCAGCATAAGGGAACATTACAGTATTTATCGGAGTGTACAACGCACCGGCCTATAACACGCACCCTCATTTTACCAAGGATATTTGGGTAAAAAAAGTTTTACCCAAATATCCTTCATAAAATGAGGGTGCGTGTGTGTGCATGTGTATACCCCGATAAACTGCTTCTCACCCCACAGAGCCCCCAGGAAAGGAAGGGGGAGAGAGGCCGTCGCTGCCTGCTTATCTCCCCCTGCCTTTCCTGGGGTCTAGAGCCCTGCTATCGACGCTTCTCTCCCCCTGCCCCTTCTCTCCCCCTGGCTATCGGTGCCGCTGTTCCATTGCCAGTGCCGATAGCCAGGGGGAGAGAAGCGGCGCCGGCAATGGGGCAGCGGCACCGATAGCCAGGGGGAGATAAGGGGCAGCGGCACCCATTGCCGGCGCCGCGGCCCTGTTGCCTCCCCCATCCCTAGTTGTATAATTACCTGTTGCCGGGGTCGGGTCCGCGCTGCTTCAGGCCTCCGGTGTGCGTCCCCTGCATCATTGCTATGCGTTGCGAGACGCAATGACGAGTGACGTCACTCGTCATTGCGCCGCGCCATACAGCGCATAGCAACGACGCAGGGGATGCACACCGGAGGCCTGAAGCAGCGCTGACCCGACCCCAGCAACAGGTAATTATACAACCGGGGATGGGGGAGGCAACGGGGCAGCGGCGCCGGCAATGGGTGCCGCTGCCCCTTCTTTCTTTCTACCTCCTCCCTAACAGCCTGCCTGTCCATCTCCAAAAATACCCTTTTTAATAATTATACGCTTCTCCTTTGCATTGAAAAAAAGCAAACAGTAAAGTTGCCAGATGCGGCCATCCTTTCATCCATTTGTCCTTCTGCATCTATTTTCCCAAACCACGCACTCATACTGTTATTATGTCGCCAAGTAATTAGACTACCTTGCCCAAAAATTATGGATTATAAAAGGATAGCAGCATTAGTGAAAAATACACATTTTGAACCCAAAAACCCATTTGAGTTTTTAAGTTCAAAATACAGGCCTACCTCCTCCCCTACAGCCTGCCTGTCCATCTCCAAAAATACCCTTTTTAATAATTATACGCTCCTCCTTTGCATTGAAAAAAAGCAAACAGTAAAGTTGCCAGATGCGGCCATCCTTTCATCCATTTGTCCTTCTGCATTTATTTTCCCAAACCATGCACTCATACTGTTATTATGTCGCCAAGTAATTAGACTACCTGGCCCAAACATTATGAATTATAAAAGGATAGCAGCATTAGGGAAAAAAACACATTTTGAACCCAAAAACCCATTTGAGTTTTTAAGTTCAAAATACAGGCCTACCTCCTCCCCTACAGCCTGCCTGTCCATCTCCAAAAATACCCTTTTTAATAATTATACGCTCCTCCTTTGCATTGAAAAAAAGCAAACAGTAAAGTTCCCAGATGCGGCCATCCTTTCATCCATTTGTCCTTCTGCATCTATTTTCCCAAACCATGCACTCATACTGTTATTATGTCGCCAAGTAATTAGACTACCTGGCCCAAAAATTATGGATTATAAAAGGGTAGCAGCATAAGGGAACATTACCGTATTTATCGGGGTGTACAACGCACCGGCCTATAACACGCACCCTCATTTTACCAAGGATATTTGGATAAAAAAAGTTTTTACCCAAATATCCTTCATAAAATGAGGGTGCGTGTGTGTGCATGTGTGTACCCCGATACACTGCTTCTCAACCCACAGAGCCCCCAGGAAAGGCAGGGGGAGAGAGAAAATCGCTGCCTGCTTCTCTCCCCCTGCCTTTCCTGGGGTCTAGAGCCCTGCTACCGCCGCTTCTCTCCCCCTGCTATCGGCGCCGCTGCCCCTTCTCTCCCCCTGGCTATCGGTGCCGCTGTCCCATTGCCAGCGCCGATAGCCAGGGGGAGAGAAGCGGCGCCGGTAATGGGGCAACGGCACCGATAGCCAGGGGGGCTTAAGGTGCAGCGGCATCCATTGCCGTCGCCGCTGCCCCGTTGCCTCCCCCATCCCTAGTTGTATAATTACCTGTTGCCGGGGTCGGGTCCGCGCTGCTTCAGGCCTCCGGTGTGCGTCCCCTACATCATTGCTATGCGTTGCGAGACGCAATGACGAGTGATGTCACTCGTCATTGCGCCGCGCCATGCAGTGCATAGCAACGACGCAGGGGATGCACCCCGGGAGGCCTGAAGCAGCGCTGACCCGACCCCAGCAACAGGTAATTATACAACCGGGGATGGGGGAGGCAACAGGGAAGCGGCTCCGGCAATGGGTGCCGCTGCCCCTTCTTTCTTTCTTTCTACCTCCTCCCCTACAGCCTGCCTGTCCATCTCCAAAAATACCCTTTTTAATAATTATACGCTCCTCCTTTGCATTGAAAAAAAGCAAACAGTAAAGGTGCCAGATGCGGCCATCCTTTCATCCATTTGTCCTTCTGCATCTATTTTCCCAAACCATGCACTCATACTGCTATTATGTCGCCAAGTAATTAGACTACCTGGCCCAAAAATTATGGATTATAAAAGGATAGCAGCATAAGGGAAAAATACATATTTTGAACCCAAAAACCCATTTGAGTTTTTAAGTTCAAAATACAGGCCTACCTCCTCCCCATCAGCCTGCCTGTCCATCTCCAAAAATACCCTTTTTTAATAATTATGCACTCTTCATTTGCTTTGGAAAAACAAACAGTTAAGTTGCCATATGCTGCTATCCTTTCATCGATTTGTGCTTCTACACCTATGTTCCCAAACCATCATACACTCATACTGTTTTCACTTTGCCAAGTTATCGGACAACCTGGCCCCAAAATTATGGATTATAAAAGGATAGCAGCATAAGGGAAAAATACACATTTTGAACCCAAAAACCCATTTGAGTTTTTAAGTTCAAAATACAGGCCTACCTCCTCCCCTACAGCCTGCCTGTCCATCTCCAAAAATACCCTTTTTAATAATTATACGCTCCTCCTTTGCATTGAAAAAAAGCAAACAGTAAAGTTGCCAGATGCGGCCATCCTTTCATCCATTTGTCCTTCTGCATCTATTTTCCCAAACCATGCACTCATACTGTTATTATGTCGCCAAGTAATTAGACTACCTGGCCCAAAAATTATGGATTATAAAAGGATAGCAGCATTAGTGAAAAATACACATTTTGAACCCAAAAACCCATTTGAGTTTTTAAGTTCAAAATACAGGCCTACCTCCTCCCCTACAGCCTGCCTGTCCATCTCCAAAAATACCCTTTTTAATAATTATACGCTCCTCCTTTGCATTGGAAAAAAGCAAACAGTAAAGTTGCCAGATGCGGGCATCCTTTCATCCATTTGTCCTTCTGCATCTATTTTCCCAAACCATGCACTCATACTGTTATTATGTCGCCAAGTAATTAGACTACCTGGCCCAAAAATTATGGTTTATAAAAGGATAGCAGCATTAGTGAAAAATACACATTTTGAACCCAAAAACCCATTTGAGTTTTTAAGTTCAAAATACAGGCCTACCTCCTCCCCTACAGCCTGCCTGTCCATCTCCAAAAATACCCTTTTTAATAATTATACGCTCCTCCTTTGCATTGAAAAAAAGCAAACAGTAAAGTTGCCAGATGCGGCCATCCTTTCATCCATTTGTCCTTCTGCATCTATTTTCCCAAACCATGCACTCATACTGTTATTATGTCGCCAAGTAATTAGACTACCTGGCCCAAAAATTATGGATTATAAAAGGGTAGCAGCATAAGGGAACATTACCGTATTTATCGGGGTGTACAACGCACCGGCCTATAACACGCACCCTCATTTTACCAAGGATATTTGGGTAAAAAAAGTTTTTACCCAAATATCCTTCATAAAATGAGGGTGCATGTGTGTGCATGTGTGTACCCCGATACACTGCTTCTCAACCCACAGAGCCCCCAGGAAAGGCAGGGGGAGAGAGGCCGTCGCTGCCTGCTTCTCTCCCCCTGCCTTTCCTGGGGTCAGAGCCCTGCTACCGACGCTTCTCTCCCCCTGCTATCGGCGCCGCTGCCCCTTCTCTCCCCCTGGCTATCGGTGCCGTTGTCCCATTGCCAGCGCTGATAGCCAGGGGGAGAGAAGCGGCGCCGGTAATGGGGCAAAGGCACCGATAGCCAGGGGGGCATAAGGGGCAGCGGCACCCATTGCCGGCGCCGCTGCCCCTTTGCCTCCCCCACCCCTAGTTGTATAATTACCTGTTGCCGGGGTCGGGTCCGAGCTGCTTCAGGCCTCTGTTGTGCGTCCCCTGCATCATTGCTATGCGCTGCGAGACGCAATGACGACTCTCGTCATTGCGCCGCGCCATGCAAAGCATAGCAACGACGCAGGGAATGCACACCGGAGGCTTGAAGCAGCGCTGACCCGACCCCAGCAACAGGTAATTATACAATCGGGGATGGGGGAGGCAACGGGGCAGCGGCGCCGGCAATGGGTGCCGCTGCCCCTTCTTTCCCCCTGTCTGTCGACATCGCTGCCCCATTGCCGGCGCCGTTTCTCTCCCCCTGGCTATCGGTGTCGGCAATGGGGCAGCGGCACTGATAGCCAGGGGGAGAGAAGGGGCAGCAGCGCCGATAGCAGGGGTAACCATCATACACTCATACTGTTTTCACTTTGCCAAGTTATCGGACAACCTGGCCCCAAAATTATGGATTATAAAAGGATAGCAGCATAAGGGAAAAATACACATTTTGAACCCAAAAACCCATTTGAGTTTTTAAGTTCAAAATACAGGCCTACCTCCTCCCCTACAGCCTGCCTGTCCATCTCCAAAAATAGCCTTTTAATAATTATACGCTCCTCCTTTGCATTGAAAAAAAGCAAACAGTAAAGTTGCCAGATGCGGCCATCCTTTCATCCATTTGTCCTTCTGCATCTATTTTCCCAAACCACGCACTCATACTGTTATTATGTCGCCAAGTAATTAGACTACCTGGCCCAAAAATTATGGATTATAAAAGGATAGCAGCATAAGGGAAAAATACACATTTTGAACCCAAAAACCCATTTGAGTTTTTAAGTTCAAAATACAGGCCTACCGCCTCCCCTACAGCCTGCCTGTCCATCTCCAAAAATACCCTTTTTAATAATTATACGCTCCTCCTTTGCATTGAAAAAAAGGAAACAGTAAAGTTGCCAGATGCGGCCATCCTTTCATCCATTTGTCCTTCTGCATCTATTTTCCCAAACCATGCACTCATACTGTTATTATGTCGCCAAGTAATTAGACTACCTGGCCCAAAAATTATGGATTATAAAAGGATAGCAGCATTAGTGAAAAATACACATTTTGAACCCAAAAACCCATTTGAGTTTTTAAGTTCAAAATACAGGCCTACCTCCTCCCCTACAGCCTGCCTGTCCATCTCCAAAAATACCCTTTTTAATAATTATACGCTCCTCCTTTGCATTGAAAAAAAGCAAACAGTAAAGTTCCCAGATGCGGCCATCCTTTCATCCATTTGTCCTTCTGCATCTATTTTCCCAAACCATGCACTCATTATGTTGCCAAATTATTAGACTACCTGGCCCAAAAATTATGGATTATAAAAGGGTAGCAGCATGAGGGAAAATTACCGTATTTATCGGGGTGTACCACGCACCGGCCTATAACACGCACCCTCATTTTACCAAGGATATTTGGGTAAAAAAAGTTTTTTTACCCAAATATCCTTCATAAAATGAGGGTGCGTGTGTGTGCATGTGTATACCCCGATACACTGCTTCTCACCCCACAGAGCCCCCAGGAAAGGCAGGGGGAGAGAGGCCGTCGCTGCCTGCTTCTCTCCCCCTGCCTTTCCTGGGGTCTAGAGCCCTGCTACCGCCGCTTCTCTCCGCCTACTATCGGCGCCGCTGCCCCTTCTCTCCCCCTGGCTATCGGTGCCGCTGTCCCATTGCCAGCGCCGATAGCCAGGGGGAGAGAAGCGGAACCGGCAATGGGGCAACGGCAACGATAGCCAGAGGGGGATAAGGGGCAGCGGCACCCATTGCCGGCGCCGCTGCCCCGTTGCCTCCCCCATCCCTAGTTGTATAATTACCTGTTGCCGGGGTCGGGTCCGCGCTGCTTCAGGCTTCCGGTGTGCGTCCCCTGCATCATTGCTATGCGTTGCGAGATGCAATGACGAGTGACGTCTCTCGTCATTGCGCCACGCCATGCAAAGCATAGCAGCGACGCAGGGAATGCACACCGGAGGCCTGAAGCAGCGCTGACCCGACCCCAACAACAGGTAATTATACGACCGGGGATGGGGGAGGCAACGGGGCAATGGGTGCCGCTGCCCCTTCTTTCCCCCTGTCTGTCGACGCCGCTGCCCCATTGCCGGCGCTGTTTCTCTCCCCCTGGCTATCGGCGCCGGCAATGGGGCAGCGGCACTGATAGCCAGGGGGAGAGAAGGGGCAGCGGCACTGATAGCCAGGGGGAGAGAAGGGGCAGCAGCGCCGATAGCAGGGGTAATCATCATACACTCATACTGTTTTCACTCTGCCAAGTTATCGGACAACCTGGCCCCAAAATTATGGATTATAAATGGATGGCAGCATTAGGGAAAAATACACATTTTGAACCCAAAAACCCATTTGAGTTTTTAAGTTCAAAATACAGGCCTACCTCCTCCCCTTCAGCCTGCCTGTCCATCTCCAAAAATACCCTTTTTTAATAATTATGCACTCTTCGTTCGCTTTGGAAAAACAAACAGTTAAGTTGCCATATGCTGCTATCCTTTCATCGATTTGTGCTTCTACATCTATGTTCCCAAACCATCATACACTCATACTGTTTTCACTTTGCCAAGTTATCGGACAACCTGGCCCCAAAATTATGGATTATAAAAGGATAGCAGCATAAGGGAAAAATACACATTTTGAACCCAAAAACCCATTTGAGTTTTTAAGTTCAAAATACAGGCCTACCTCCTCCCCTACAGCCTGCCTGTCCATCTCCAAAAATACTCTTTTTAATAATTATACGCTCCTCCTTTGCATTGAAAAAAAGCAAACAGTAAAGTTGCCAGATGAGGCCATCCTTTCATCCATTTGTCCTTCTGCATCTATTTTCCCAAACCATGCACTCATAATGTTATTATGTCGCCAAGTAATTAGACTACCTGGCCCAAAAATTATGGTTTATAAAAGGATAGCAGCATTAGTGAAAAATACACATTTTGAACCCAAAAACCCATTTGAGTTTTTAAGTTCAAAATACAGGCCTACCTCCTCCCCTACAGCCTGCCTGTCCATCTCCAAAAATACCCTTTTAATAATTATACTCTCCTCCTTTGCATTGAAAAAAAGCAAACAGTAAAGTTGCCAGATGCGGCCATCCTTTCATCCATTTGTCCTTCTGCATCTATTTTCCCAAACCATGCACTCATACTGTTATTATGTCGCCAAGTAATTAGACTACCTTGCCCAAAAATTATGGATTATAAAAGGATAGTAGCATTAGTGAAAAAAACACATTTTGAACCCAAAAACCCATTTGAGTTTTTAAGTTCAAAATACAGGCCTACCTCCTCCCCTACAGCCTGCCTGTCCATCTCCAAAAATACCATTTTTAATAATTATACGCTCCTCCTTTGCATTAAAAAAAAGCAAACAGTAAAGTTGCCAGATGCGGCCATCCTTTCATCCATTTGTCCTTCTGCATCTATTTTCCCAAACCATGCACTCATACTGTTATTATGTCGCCAAGTAATTAGACTACCTGGCCCAAAAATTATGGTTTATAAAAGGATAGCAGCATTAGTGAAAAATACACATTTTGAACCCAAAAACCCATTTGAGTTTTTAAGTTCAAAATACAGGCCTACCTCCTCCCCTACAGCCTGCCTGTCCATTTCCAAAAATACCCTTTTTAATAATTATACGCTCCTCCTTTGCATTGAAAAAAAGCAAACAGTAAAGTTGCCAGAAGCGGCCATCCTTTCATCCATTTGTCCTTCTGCATCTATTTTCCCAAACCATGCACTCATACTGTTATTATGTCGCCAAGTAATTAGACTACCTGGCCCAAAAATTATGGATTATAAAAGGGTAACAGCATAAGGGAACATTACCGTATTTATCGGGGTGTACAACGCACCGGCCTATAACACGCACCCTCATTTTACCAAGGATATTTGGGTAAAAAAAGTTTTTACCCAAATATCCTTCATAAAATGAGGCTGCGTTTGTGTGCATGTGTGTACCCCGATACACTGCTTCTCAACCCACAGAGCCCCCAGGAAAGGCAGGGGGAGAGAGGCCGTCGCTGCCTGCTTCTCTCCCCTGCCTTTCCTGGGGTCTGGAGCCCTGCTACCGCCGCTTCTCTCCCCCTGGCTATCGGTGCCGCTGTCCCATTGCCAGCGCCGATAGCCAGGGGGAGAGAAGCGGCGCCGGTAATGGGGCAACGGCACCGATAGCCAGGGGGCATAAGGGGCAGCGGCACACATTGCCGATGCCGCTGCCCCGTTGCCTCCCCCATCCATAGTTGTATAATTACCTGTTGCCGGGGTCGGGTCCGAGCTGCTTCAGGCCTCTGTTGTGCGTCCCCTGCATCATTGCTATGCGTTGTGAGATGCAATGACGAGTGACGTCTCTCGTCATTGCGCCGCGCCATGCAAAGCATAGCAACGACGCAGGGAATGCACACCGGAGGCCTGAAGCAGCGCTGACCCGACCCCAACAACAGGTAATTATACAACCGGGGATGGGGGAGGCAACGGGGCAGCAGCGCCGGCAATGGGTGCCGTTGCCCCTTCTTTCCCCCTGTCTGTCGACATCGCTGCCCCATTGCCGGCGCCGTTTCTCTCCCCCTGGCTATCGGCGCCGGCAATGGGGCAGCGGGACTGATAGCCAGGGGGAGAGAAGGGGCAGCAGCGCCGATAGCAGGGGTAACCATCATGCACTCATACTGTTTTCACTTTGCCAAGTTATCGGACAACCTGGCCCCAAAATTATGGATTATAAAAGGATAGCAGCATAAGGGAAAAATACACATTTTGAACCCAAAAACCTATTTGAGTTTTTAAGTTCAAAATACAGGCCTACCTCCCCCCCTACAGCCTGCCTGTCCATCTCCAAAAATACCCTTTTTAATAATTATACGCTCCTCCTTTGCATTGAAAAAAAGCAAACAGTAAAGTTGCCAGATGAGGCCATCCTTTCATCCATTTGTCCTTCTGCATCTATTTTCCCAAACCATGCACTCATACTGTTATTATGTCGCCAAGTAATTAGACTACCTGGCCCAAAAATTATGGATTATAAAAGGGTAGCAGCATAAGGGAACATTACAGTATTTATCGGAGTGTACAACGCACCGGCCTATAACACGCACCCTCATTTTACCAAGGATATTTGGGTAAAAAAAGTTTTACCCAAATATCCTTCATAAAATGAGGGTGCGTGTGTGTGCATGTGTATACCCCGATAAACTGCTTCTCACCCCACAGAGCCCCCAGGAAAGGAAGGGGGAGAGAGGCCGTTGCTGCCTGCTTATCTCCCCCTGCCTTTCCTGGGGTCTAGAGCCCTGCTATCGACGCTTCTCTCCCCCTGCCCCTTCTCTCCCCCTGGCTATCGGTGCCGCTGTTCCATTGCCAGTGCCGATAGCCAGGGGGAGAGAAGCGGCGCCGGCAATGGGGCAGCGGCACCGATAGCCAGGGGGAGATAAGGGGCAGCGGCACCCATTGCCGGCGCCGCGGCCCTGTTGCCTCCCCCATCCCTAGTTGTATAATTACCTGTTGCCGGGGTCGGGTCCGCGCTGCTTCAGGCCTCCGGTGTGCGTCCCCTGCATCATTGCTATGCGTTGCGAGACGCAATGACGAGTGACGTCACTCGTCATTGCGCCGCGCCATACAGCGCATAGCAACGACGCAGGGGATGCACACCGGAGGCCTGAAGCAGCGCTGACCCGACCCCAGCAACAGGTAATTATACAACCGGGGATGGGGGAGGCAACGGGGCAGCGGCGCCGGCAATGGGTGCCGCTGCCCCTTCTTTCTTTCTACCTCCTCCCTAACAGCCTGCCTGTCCATCTCCAAAAATACCCTTTTTAATAATTATACGCTTCTCCTTTGCATTGAAAAAAAGCAAACAGTAAAGTTGCCAGATGCGGCCATCCTTTCATCCATTTGTCCTTCTGCATCTATTTTCCCAAACCACGCACTCATACTGTTATTATGTCGCCAAGTAATTAGACTACCTTGCCCAAAAATTATGGATTATAAAAGGATAGCAGCATTAGTGAAAAATACACATTTTGAACCCAAAAACCCATTTGAGTTTTTAAGTTCAAAATACAGGCCTACCTCCTCCCCTACAGCCTGCCTGTCCATCTCCAAAAATACCCTTTTTAATAATTATACGCTCCTCCTTTGCATTGAAAAAAAGCAAACAGTAAAGTTGCCAGATGCGGCCATCCTTTCATCCATTTGTCCTTCTGCATTTATTTTCCCAAACCATGCACTCATACTGTTATTATGTCGCCAAGTAATTAGACTACCTGGCCCAAACATTATGAATTATAAAAGGATAGCAGCATTAGGGAAAAAAACACATTTTGAACCCAAAAACCCATTTGAGTTTTTAAGTTCAAAATACAGGCCTACCTCCTCCCCTACAGCCTGCCTGTCCATCTCCAAAAATACCCTTTTTAATAATTATACGCTCCTCCTTTGCATTGAAAAAAAGCAAACAGTAAAGTTCCCAGATGCGGCCATCCTTTCATCCATTTGTCCTTCTGCATCTATTTTCCCAAACCATGCACTCATACTGTTATTATGTCGCCAAGTAATTAGACTACCTGGCCCAAAAATTATGGATTATAAAAGGGTAGCAGCATAAGGGAACATTACCGTATTTATCGGGGTGTACAACGCACCGGCCTATAACACGCACCCTCATTTTACCAAGGATATTTGGATAAAAAAAGTTTTTACCCAAATATCCTTCATAAAATGAGGGTGCGTGTGTGTGCATGTGTGTACCCCGATACACTGCTTCTCAACCCACAGAGCCCCCAGGAAAGGCAGGGGGAGAGAGAAAATCGCTGCCTGCTTCTCTCCCCCTGCCTTTCCTGGGGTCTAGAGCCCTGCTACCGCCGCTTCTCTCCCCCTGCTATCGGCGCCGCTGCCCCTTCTCTCCCCCTGGCTATCGGTGCCGCTGTCCCATTGCCAGCGCCGATAGCCAGGGGGAGAGAAGCGGCGCCGGTAATGGGGCAACGGCACCGATAGCCAGGGGGGCTTAAGGTGCAGCGGCATCCATTGCCGTCGCCGCTGCCCCGTTGCCTCCCCCATCCCTAGTTGTATAATTACCTGTTGCCGGGGTCGGGTCCGCGCTGCTTCAGGCCTCCGGTGTGCGTCCCCTACATCATTGCTATGCGTTGCGAGACGCAATGACGAGTGATGTCACTCGTCATTGCGCCGCGCCATGCAGTGCATAGCAACGACGCAGGGGATGCACCCCGGAGGCCTGAAGCAGCGCTGACCCGACCCCAGCAACAGGTAATTATACAACCGGGGATGGGGGAGGCAACAGGGAAGCGGCTCCGGCAATGGGTGCCGCTGCCCCTTCTTTCTTTCTTTCTACCTCCTCCCCTACAGCCTGCCTGTCCATCTCCAAAAATACCCTTTTTAATAATTATACGCTCCTCCTTTGCATTGAAAAAAAGCAAACAGTAAAGGTGCCAGATGCGGCCATCCTTTCATCCATTTGTCCTTCTGCATCTATTTTCCCAAACCATGCACTCATACTGCTATTATGTCGCCAAGTAATTAGACTACCTGGCCCAAAAATTATGGATTATAAAAGGATAGCAGCATAAGGGAAAAATACATATTTTGAACCCAAAAACCCATTTGAGTTTTTAAGTTCAAAATACAGGCCTACCTCCTCCCCATCAGCCTGCCTGTCCATCTCCAAAAATACCCTTTTTTAATAATTATGCACTCTTCATTTGCTTTGGAAAAACAAACAGTTAAGTTGCCATATGCTGCTATCCTTTCATCGATTTGTGCTTCTACACCTATGTTCCCAAACCATCATACACTCATACTGTTTTCACTTTGCCAAGTTATCGGACAACCTGGCCCCAAAATTATGGATTATAAAAGGATAGCAGCATAAGGGAAAAATACACATTTTGAACCCAAAAACCCATTTGAGTTTTTAAGTTCAAAATACAGGCCTACCTCCTCCCCTACAGCCTGCCTGTCCATCTCCAAAAATACCCTTTTTAATAATTATACGCTCCTCCTTTGCATTGAAAAAAAGCAAACAGTAAAGTTGCCAGATGCGGCCATCCTTTCATCCATTTGTCCTTCTGCATCTATTTTCCCAAACCATGCACTCATACTGTTATTATGTCGCCAAGTAATTAGACTACCTGGCCCAAAAATTATGGATTATAAAAGGATAGCAGCATTAGTGAAAAATACACATTTTGAACCCAAAAACCCATTTGAGTTTTTAAGTTCAAAATACAGGCCTACCTCCTCCCCTACAGCCTGCCTGTCCATCTCCAAAAATACCCTTTTTAATAATTATACGCTCCTCCTTTGCATTGGAAAAAAGCAAACAGTAAAGTTGCCAGATGCGGGCATCCTTTCATCCATTTGTCCTTCTGCATCTATTTTCCCAAACCATGCACTCATACTGTTATTATGTCGCCAAGTAATTAGACTACCTGGCCCAAAAATTATGGTTTATAAAAGGATAGCAGCATTAGTGAAAAATACACATTTTGAACCCAAAAACCCATTTGAGTTTTTAAGTTCAAAATACAGGCCTACCTCCTCCCCTACAGCCTGCCTGTCCATCTCCAAAAATACCCTTTTTAATAATTATACGCTCCTCCTTTGCATTGAAAAAAAGCAAACAGTAAAGTTGCCAGATGCGGCCATCCTTTCATCCATTTGTCCTTCTGCATCTATTTTCCCAAACCATGCACTCATACTGTTATTATGTCGCCAAGTAATTAGACTACCTGGCCCAAAAATTATGGATTATAAAAGGGTAGCAGCATAAGGGAACATTACCGTATTTATCGGGGTGTACAACGCACCGGCCTATAACACGCACCCTCATTTTACCAAGGATATTTGGGTAAAAAAAGTTTTTACCCAAATATCCTTCATAAAATGAGGGTGCATGTGTGTGCATGTGTGTACCCCGATACACTGCTTCTCAACCCACAGAGCCCCCAGGAAAGGCAGGGGGAGAGAGGCCGTCGCTGCCTGCTTCTCTCCCCCTGCCTTTCCTGGGGTCAGAGCCCTGCTACCGACGCTTCTCTCCCCCTGCTATCGGCGCCGCTGCCCCTTCTCTCCCCCTGGCTATCGGTGCCGTTGTCCCATTGCCAGCGCTGATAGCCAGGGGGAGAGAAGCGGCGCCGGTAATGGGGCAAAGGCACCGATAGCCAGGGGGGCATAAGGGGCAGCGGCACCCATTGCCGGCGCCGCTGCCCCTTTGCCTCCCCCACCCCTAGTTGTATAATTACCTGTTGCCGGGGTCGGGTCCGAGCTGCTTCAGGCCTCTGTTGTGCGTCCCCTGCATCATTGCTATGCGCTGCGAGACGCAATGACGACTCTCGTCATTGCGCCGCGCCATGCAAAGCATAGCAACGACGCAGGGAATGCACACCGGAGGCTTGAAGCAGCGCTGACCCGACCCCAGCAACAGGTAATTATACAACCGGGGATGGGGGAGGCAACGGGGCAGCGGCGCCGGCAATGGGTGCCGCTGCCCCTTCTTTCCCCCTGTCTGTCGACATCGCTGCCCCATTGCCGGCGCCGTTTCTCTCCCCCTGGCTATCGGTGTCGGCAATGGGGCAGCGGCACTGATAGCCAGGGGGAGAGAAGGGGCAGCAGCGCCGATAGCAGGGGTAACCATCATACACTCATACTGTTTTCACTTTGCCAAGTTATCGGACAACCTGGCCCCAAAATTATGGATTATAAAAGGATAGCAGCATAAGGGAAAAATACACATTTTGAACCCAAAAACCCATTTGAGTTTTTAAGTTCAAAATACAGGCCTACCTCCTCCCCTACAGCCTGCCTGTCCATCTCCAAAAATAGCCTTTTAATAATTATACGCTCCTCCTTTGCATTGAAAAAAAGCAAACAGTAAAGTTGCCAGATGCGGCCATCCTTTCATCCATTTGTCCTTCTGCATCTATTTTCCCAAACCACGCACTCATACTGTTATTATGTCGCCAAGTAATTAGACTACCTGGCCCAAAAATTATGGATTATAAAAGGATAGCAGCATTAGTGAAAAATACACATTTTGAACCCAAAAACCCATTTGAGTTTTTAAGTTCAAAATACAGGCCTACCTCATCCCCTACAGCCTGCCTGTCCATCTCCAAAAATACCCTTTTTAATAATTATACGCTCCTCCTTTGCATTGAAAAAAAGCAAACAGTAAAGTTGCCAGATGCGGCCATCCTTTCACCCATTTGTCCTTCTGCATCTATTTTCCCAAACCATGCACACATACTGTTATTATGTCGCCAAGAAATTAGACTACCAGGCCCAAAAATTAATGATTATAAAAGAATAGCAGCATTAGTGAAAAATACACATTTTGAACCCAAAAACCCATTTGAGTTTTTAAGTTCAAAATAAAGGCCTACCTACTCCCCATCAGCCTGCCTGTCCATCTCCAAAAATACCCTTTTTTAATAATTATGCACTCTTCATTTGCTTTGGAAAAACAAACAGGTAAGTTGCCATATGCTGCTATCCTTTCATCGATTTGTGCTTCTACACCTATGTTCCCAAACCATGCACTCATACTGTTATTATGTCGCCAAGTAATTAGACTACCTGGCCCAAAAATTATGGATTATAAAAGGGTAGCAGCATAAGGGAACATTACCGTATTTATCGGGGTGTACCACGCATCGGCCTATAACACGCACCCTCATTTTAATAAGGATATTTGGGTAAAAAAAGTTTTTTACCCAAATATCCTTCATAAAATGAGGGTGCGTGTGTGTGCATGTGTATACCCCGATACACTGCTTCTCACCCCACAGAGCCCCCAGGAAAGGCAGGGGGAGAGAGGCCGTCGCTGCCTGCTTCTCTCCCCCTGCCTTTCCTGGGGTCTAGAGCCCTGCTACCGCCGCTTCTCTCCCCCTGCTATCGGCGCCGCTGCCCCTTCTCTCCCCCTGGCTATCGGTGCCGCTGTCCCATTGCCAGCGCCGATAGCCAGGGGGAGAGAAGCGGCGCCGGCAATGGGGCAGCGGCACCGATAGCCAGGGGGAGATAAGGGGCAGCGGCACCCATTGCCGGCGCCGCTGCCCCGTTGTCTCCCCCATCCCTAGTTTTATAATTACCTGTTGCTGGGGTCGGGTCCGCGCTGCTTCAGGCTTTCGGTGTGCGTCCCCTGCATCATTGCTATGCGTTGCGAGACGCAATGACGAGTGACGTCACTCGTCATTGCGCCGCGCCATGCAGCGCATAGCAACGACGCAGGGGATGCACACCGGAGGCCTGAAGCAGCGCTGACCCGACCCCAGCAACAGGTAATTATACAACCGGGGATGGGGAGACAACGGGGCAGAGGTGTCGGCAATGGGTGCCGCTGCCCCTTCTTTCTTTCTATCTCCTCCCCTACAGCCTGCCTGTCCATCTCCAAAAATACCCTTTTTTTATAATTATACGCTCCTCCTTTGCATTGAAAAAAAGCAAACAGTAAAGTTTCCAGATGCGGCCATCCTTTCATCCATTTGTCCTTCTGCATCTATTTTCCCAAACCATGCACTCATACTGTTATTATGTCGCCAAGTAATTAGACTACCTGGCCCAAAAATTATGGATTATAAAAGGATAGCAGCATTAGTGAAAAATACACATTTTGAACCCAAAAACCCATTTGAGTTTTTAAGTTCAAAATAGAGGCCTACCTCCTCCCCTACAGCCTGCCTGTCCATCTCCAAAAATACCCTTTTTAATAATTATACGCTCCTCCTTTGCATTGAAAAAAAGCAAACAGTAAAGTTGCCAGATGCGGCCATCCTTTCATCCATTTGTCCTTCTGCATCTATTTTCCCAAATCATGCACTTATACTGTTATTATGTCGCCAAGTAATTAGACTACCAGGCCCAAAAATTATGGATTATAAAAGGATAGCAGCATAATGGAAAAATACACATTTTGAACCCAAAAACCCATTTGAGTTTTTAAGTTCAAAATACAGGCCTACCTCCTCCCCATCAGCCTGCCTGTCCATCTCCAAAAATACCCTTTTTTTAATAATTATGCACTCTTCATTTGCTTTGGAAAAACAAACAGTTAAGTTGTCATATGCTGCTATCCTTTCATTGATTTGTGCTTCTACACCTATGTTCCCAAACCATCATACACTCATACTGTTTTCACTTTGCCAAGTTATCGGACAACCTGGCCCCAAAATTATGGATTATAAAAGGATAGCAGCATAAGGGAAAAATACACATTTTGAACCCAAAAACCCATTTGACTTTTTAAGTTCAAAACACAGGCCTACCTTCTCCCCTACAGCCTTCCTGTCCATCTCCAAAAATACCCTTTTTAATAATTATACGCTCCTCCTCTGCATTGAAAAAAAGCAAACAGTAAAGTTGCCAGATGCGGCCATCCTTTCATCCATTTGTCCTTCTGCATCTATTTTCCCAAACCATGCACTCATACTGTTATTATGTCGCCTAGTAATTAGACTACCAGGCCCAAAAATTGTGGATTATAAAAGGATAGCAGCATTAGTGAAAAATACACATTTTGAACCCAAAAACCTATTTGAGTGTTTAAGTTCAAAATACAGGCCTACCTCCTCCCCTTCAGCCTGCCTGTCCATCTCCAAAAATACCTTTTTAATAATTATAGACTCTTCGTTTGCTTTGGAAAACAAACAGTTAAGTTGCCATATGCTGCTATCCTTTCATCGATTTGTGCTTCTACACCTATGTTCCCAAACCATCATACACTTATACTGTTTTCACTTTGCCAAGTTATCGAACAACCTGGCCCCAAAATTATGGATTATAAAAGGATAGCAGCATGAGGGAAAAATACACATTTTGAACCCAAAAACCCATTTGAGTTTTTAAGTTCAAAATACAGGCCTACCTCCTCCCCTACAGCCTGCCTGTCCATCTCCAAAAAAAACCTTTTTAATAATTATACGCTCCTCCTTTGCATTGAAAAAAAAGCAAACAGTAAAGGTGCCAGATGCGGCCATCCTTTCATCCATTTGTCCTTCTGCATCTATTTTCCCAAACCATGCACTCATACTGTTATTATGTCGCCAAGTAATTAGACTACCTGGCCCAAAAATTATGGATTATAAAAGGGTAGCAGCATAAGGGAACATTACCGTATTTATCGGGGTGTACAACGCACCGGCCTATAACACACACCCTCATTTTACCAAGAATATTTGGGTAAAAAAAGTTTTAACCCAAATATCCTTCATAAAATGAGGGTGCGTGTGTGTGCATGTGTATACCCCGATACACTGCTTCTCACCCCACAGAGCCCCCAGGAAAGGCAGGGGGAGAGAGGCCGTCGCTGCCTGCTTCTCTCCCCCTGCCTCTCCTGGGGTCTAGAGCCCTGCTACCGCCGCTTCTCTCCCCCTGCTATCGGCGCCGCTGCACCTTCTCTCCCCCTGGCTATCGGTGCTGCTGTCCCATTGCCAGCGCCGATAGCCAGGGGGAGAGAAGCGGCGCCGGCAATGGGGCAGCGGCACCGATAGCCAGGGGGAGATAAGGGGCAGCGGCACCCATTGCCGTCGCCACTGCCCCGTTGCCTCCCCCATCCCTAGTTGTATAATTACCTGTTGCCGGGGTCGGGTCCGCGCTGCTTCAGGCCTCCGGTGTGCGTCCCCTGCATCATTGCTATGCGTTGCGAGACGCAATGACGAGTGACGTCACTCGTCATTGCACCGCGCCATGCAGCGCATAGCAACGGCACAGGGGATGCACACCGGAGGCCTGAAGCAGCGCTGACCCGACCCCAGCAACAGGTAATTATACAACCGGGGATGGGGGAGGCAACAGGGCAGCGGCGCCGGCAATGGGTGCCGCTGCCCCTTGTTTCTTTCTTTCTACCTCCTCCCCTACAGCCTGCCTGTCCATCTCCAAAAATACCCTTTTTAATAATTATACGCTCCTCCTTTGCATTGAAAAAAAGCAAACAGTAAAGGTGCCAGATGCGGCCATCCTTTCATCCATTTGTCCTTCTGCATCTATTTTCCCAAACCATGCACTCATACTGTTATTATGTCGCCAAGTAATTAGACTACCTGGCCCAAAAATTATGGATTAAAAAAGGATAGCAGCATAAGGGAAAAATACATATTTTGAACCCAAAAACCCATTTGAGTTTTTAAGTTCAAAATACAGGCCTACCTCCTCCCCATCAGCCTGCCTGTCCATCTCCAAAAATACCCTTTTTTAATAATTATGCACTCTTCATTTGCTTTGGAAAAACAAACAGTTAAGTTGCCATATGCTGCTATCCTTTCATCGACTTGTGCTTCTACACCTATGTTACCAAACCATCATACACTCATACTGTTTTCACTTTGCCAAGTTATCGGACAACCTGGCCCCAAAATTATGGATTATAAAAGGATAGCAGCATAAGGGAAAAATACACATTTTGAACCCAAAAACCCATTTGAGTTTTTAAGTTCAAAATACAGGCCTACCTCCTCCCCTACAGCCTGCCTGTCCATCTCCAAAAATACCCTTTTTAATAATTATACGCTCCTCCTTTGCATTGAAAAAAAGCAAACAGTAAAGTTGCCAGATGCGGCCATCCTTTCATCCATTTATCCTTCTGCATCTATTTTCCCAAACCATGCACTCATACTGTTATTATGTCGCCAAGTAATTAGACTACCTGGCCCAAAAATTATGGTTTATAAAAGGATAGCAGCATTAGTGAAAAATACACATTTTGAACCCAAAAACCCATTTGAGTTTTTAAGTTCAAAATACAGGCCTACCTCCTCCCCTACAGCCTGCCTGTCCATCTCCAAAAATACCCTTTCTAATAATTATACGCTCCTCCTTTGCATTGAAAAAAAGCAAACAGTAAAGTTTCCAGATGCGGCCATCCTTTCATCCATTTGTCCTTCTGCATCTATTTTCCCAAACCATGCACTCATACTGTTATTATGTCGCCAAGTAATTAGACTACCTGGCCCAAAAATTATGGATTATAAAAGGGTAGCAGCATAAGGGAACATTACCGTATTTATCGGGGTGTACATCGCACCGGCCTATAACACGCACCCTCATTTTACCAAGGATATTTGGGTAAAAAAAGTTTTTACCCAAATATCCTTCATAAAATGAGGGTGCGTGTGTGTGCATGTGTGTAACCCGATACACTGCTTCTCAACCCACAGAGCCCCCAGGAAAGGCAGGGGGAGAGAGGACGTCGCTGCCTGCTTCTCTCCCCCTGCCTTTCCTGGGGTCTAGAGCCCTGCTACCGCCGCTTCTCTCCCCCTGCTATCGGCGCTGCTGCCCCTTCTCTCCCCCTGGCTATCGGTGCCGCTATCCCATTGCCAGCGCCGATAGCCAGGGGGAGAGAAGCGGCGCCGGTAATGGGGCAACGGCACCGATAGCCAGAGGGGCATAAGGGGCAGCGGCACCCATTGCCGGCGCTGCTACCCTGTTGCCTCCCCCATCCCTAGTTGTATAATTACCTGTTGCCGGGGTCGGGTCCGAGCTGCTTCAGGCCTCTGTTGTGCGTCCCCTGCATCATTGCTATGCGTTGCGAGACGCAATGACGAGTGACGTCTCTTATCATTGCGCCGCGCCATGCAAAGCATAGCAACGACGCAGGGAATGCACACCGGAGTCCTGAAGCAGCGCTGACCCGACCCCAGCAACAGGTAATTATACAACCGGGGATGGGGGAGGCAACGGGGCAGCGGCGCCGGCAATGGGTGCCGCTGCCCCTTCTTTCCCCCTGTCTGTCGACATCGCTGCCCCATTGCCGGCGCCGTTTCTCTCCCCCTGGCTATCGGCGCCGGCAATGGGGCAGCGGCACTGATAGCCAGGGGGAGAGAAGGGGCAGCAGCGCCGATAGCAGGGGTAACCATCATACACTCATACTGTTTTCACTTTGCCAAGTTATCGGACAACCTGGCCCCAAAAATATGGATTATAAAAGGATAGCAGCATAAGGGAAAAATACACATTTTGAACCCAAAAACCCATTTGAGTTTTTAAGTTCAAAATACAGGCCTACCTCCTCCCCTACAGCCTGCCTGTCCATCTCCAAAAATACCCTTTTAATAATTATACGCTCCTCCTTTGCATTGAAAAAAAGCAAACAGTAAAGTTGCCAGATGCGGCCATCCTTTCATCCATTTGTCCTTCTGCATCTATTTTCCCAAACCACGCACTCATACTGTTATTATGTCGCCAAGTAATTAGACTACCTGGCCCAAAAATTATGGATTATAAAAGGATAGCAGCATAAGGGAAAAATACACATTTTGAACCCAAAAACCCATTTGAGTTTTTAAGTTCAAAATACAGGCCTACCTCCTCCCCTACAGCCTGCCTGTCCATCTCCAAAAATACCCTTTTTAATAATTATACGCTCCTCCTTTGCATTGAAAAAAAGCAAACAGTAAAGTTGCCAGATGCGGCCATCCTTTCATCCATTTGTCCTTCTGCATCTATTTTCCCAAACCACGCACTCATACTGTTATTATGTCGCCAAGTAATTAGACTACCTGGCCCAAAAATTATGGATTATAAAAGGATAGCAGCATAAGGGAAAAATACACATTTTGAACCCAAAAACCCATTTGAGTTTTTAAGTTCAAAATACAGGCCTACCTCCTCCCCTACAGCCTGCCTGTCCATCTCCAAAAATACCCTTTTTAATAATTATACGCTCCTCCTTTGCATTGAAAAAAAGCAAACAGTAAAGTTGCCAGATGCGGCCATCCTTTCATCCATTTGTCCTTCTGCATCTATTTTCCCAAACCATGCACTCATACTGTTATTATGTCGCCAAGTAATTAGACTACCATGCCCAAAAATTAGGGATTATAAAAGGATAGCAGCATTAGTGAAAAATACACATTTTGAACCCAAAAACCCATTTGAGTTTTTAAGTTCAAAATACAGGCCTACCTCCTCCCCTACAGCCTGCCTGTCCATCTCCAAAAATACCCTTTTTAATAATTATACGCTCCTCCTTTGCATTGAAAAAAAGCAAACAGTAAAGTTGCCAGATGCGGCCATCCTTTCATCCATTTATCCTTCTGCATCTATTTTCCCAAACCACGCACTCATACTGTTATTATGTCGCCAAGTAATTAGATTACCTGGCCCAAACATTATGAATTATAAAAGGATAGCAGCATTAGTGAAAAAAACACATTTTGAACCCAAAAACCCATTTGAGTTTTTAAGTTCAAAATACAGGACTACCTCCTCCCCTACAGCCTGCCTGTCCATCTCCAAAAATACGATTTTTAATAATTATACGCCTCTCCTTTGCATTGAAAAAAAGCAAACAGTAAAAATGCCAGATGCGGCCATCCTTTCATCCATTTGTCCTTCTGCATCTATTTTCCCAAACCATGCACTCATACTGTTATTATGTCGCCAAGTAATTAGACTACCTGGCCCAAAAATTGTGGTTTATAAAAGGATAGCAGCATTAGTGAAAAATACACATTTTGAACCCAAAAACCCATTTAAGTTTTTAAGTTCAAAATACAGGCCTACCTCCTCCCCTACAGCCTGCCTGTCCATCTCCAAAAATACCCTTTTAATAATTATACGCTCCTCCTTTGCATTGAAAAAAAGCAAACAGTAAAGTTGCCAGATGCGGCCATCCTTTCATCCATTTGTCCTTCTGAATCTATTTTCCCAAACCATGCACTCATACTGTTATTATGTCGCCAAGTAATTAGACTACCTTGCCCAAAAATTATGGATTATAAAAGGATAGCAGCATTAGTGAAAAAAAACCATTTTGAACCCAAAAACCCATTTGAGTTTTTAAGTTCAAAATACAGGCCTACCTCCTCCCCTACAGCCTGCCTGTCCATCTCCAAAAATACCATTTTTAATAATTATACGCTCCTCCTTTGCATTGAAAAAAAGCAAACAGTAAAGGTGCCAGATGCGGCCATCCTTTCATCCATTTGTCCTTCTGCATCTATTTTCCCAAACCATGCACTCATACTGTTATTATATCGCCAAGTAATTAGACTACCTGGCCCAAAAATTATGGATTATAAAAGGATAGCAGCATAAGGGAAAAATACATATTTTGAACCCAAAAACCCATTTGAGTTTTTAAGTTCAAAATACAGGCCTACCTCCTCCCCATCAGCCTGTCTGTCCATCTCCAAAAATACCCTTTTTAAATAATTATGCACTCTTCATTTGCTTTGGAAAAACAAACAGTTAAGTTGCCATATGCTGCTATCCTTTCATCGATTTGTGCTTCTACACCTATGTTCCCAAACCATCATACACTCATACTGTTTTCACTTTGCCAAGTTATCAGACAACCTGGCCCCAAAATTATGGATTATAAAAGGATAGCAGCATAAGGGAAAAATACACATTTTGAACCCAAAAACCCATTTGAGTTTTTAAGTTCAAAATACAGGCCTACCTCCTCCCCTACAGCCTGCCTGTCCATCTCCAAAAATACCCTTTTAATAATTATACTCTCCTCCTTTGCATTGAAAAAAAGCAAACAGTAAAGTTGCCAGATGCGGCCATCCTTTCATCCATTTGTCCTTCTGCATCTATTTTCCCAAACCATGCACTCATACTGTTATTATGTCGCCAAGTAATTAGACTACCTTGCCCAAAAATTATGGATTATAAAAGGATAGTAGCATTAGTGAAAAAAACACATTTTGAACCCAAAAACCCATTTGAGTTTTTAAGTTCAAAATACAGGCCTACCTCCTCCCCTACAGCCTGCCTGTCCATCTCCAAAAATACCATTTTTAATAATTATACGCTCCTCCTTTGCATTAAAAAAAAGCAAACAGTAAAGTTGCCAGATGCGGCCATCCTTTCATCCATTTGTCCTTCTGCATCTATTTTCCCAAACCATGCACTCATACTGTTATTATGTCGCCAAGTAATTAGACTACCTGGCCCAAAAATTATGGTTTATAAAAGGATAGCAGCATTAGTGAAAAATACACATTTTGAACCCAAAAACCCATTTGAGTTTTTAAGTTCAAAATACAGGCCTACCTCCTCCCCTACAGCCTGCCTGTCCATTTCCAAAAATACCCTTTTTAATAATTATACGCTCCTCCTTTGCATTGAAAAAAAGCAAACAGTAAAGTTGCCAGAAGCGGCCATCCTTTCATCCATTTGTCCTTCTGCATCTATTTTCCCAAACCATGCACTCATACTGTTATTATGTCGCCAAGTAATTAGACTACCTGGCCCAAAAATTATGGATTATAAAAGGGTAGCAGCATAAGGGAACATTACCGTATTTATCGGGGTGTACAACGCACCGGCCTATAACACGCACCCTCATTTTACCAAGGATATTTGGGTAAAAAAAGTTTTTACCCAAATATCCTTCATAAAATGAGGCTGCGTTTGTGTGCATGTGTGTACCCCGATACACTGCTTCTCAACCCACAGAGCCCCCAGGAAAGGCAGGGGGAGAGAGGCCGTCGCTGCCTGCTTCTCTCCCCCTGCCTTTCCTGGGGTCTGGAGCCCTGCTACCGCCGCTTCTCTCCCCCTGGCTATCGGTGCCGCTGTCCCATTGCCAGCGCCGATAGCCAGGGGGAGAGAAGCGGCGCCGGTAATGGGGCAACGGCACCGATAGCCAGGGGGCATAAGGGGCAGCGGCACACATTGCCGATGCCGCTGCCCCGTTGCCTCCCCCATCCATAGTTGTATAATTACCTGTTGCCGGGGTCGGGTCCGAGCTGCTTCAGGCCTCTGTTGTGCGTCCCCTGCATCATTGCTATGCGTTGTGAGATGCAATGACGAGTGACGTCTCTCGTCATTGCGCCGCGCCATGCAAAGCATAGCAACGACGCAGGGAATGCACACCGGAGGCCTGAAGCAGCGCTGACCCGACCCCAACAACAGGTAATTATACAACCGGGGATGGGGGAGGCAACGGGGCAGCAGCGCCGGCAATGGGTGCCGTTGCCCCTTCTTTCCCCCTGTCTGTCGACATCGCTGCCCCATTGCCGGCGCCGTTTCTCTCCCCCTGGCTATCGGCGCCGGCAATGGGGCAGCGGGACTGATAGCCAGGGGGAGAGAAGGGGCAGCAGCGCCGATAGCAGGGGTAACCATCATGCACTCATACTGTTTTCACTTTGCCAAGTTATCGGACAACCTGGCCCCAAAATTATGGATTATAAAAGGATAGCAGCATAAGGGAAAAATACACATTTTGAACCCAAAAACCTATTTGAGTTTTTAAGTTCAAAATACAGGCCTACCTCCCCCCCTACAGCCTGCCTGTCCATCTCCAAAAATACCCTTTTTAATAATTATACGCTCCTCCTTTGCATTGAAAAAAAGCAAACAGTAAAGTTGCCAGATGAGGCCATCCTTTCATCCATTTGTCCTTCTGCATCTATTTTCCCAAACCATGCACTCATACTGTTATTATGTCGCCAAGTAATTAGACTACCTGGCCCAAAAATTATGGATTATAAAAGGGTAGCAGCATAAGGGAACATTACAGTATTTATCGGAGTGTACAACGCACCGGCCTATAACACGCACCCTCATTTTACCAAGGATATTTGGGTAAAAAAAGTTTTACCCAAATATCCTTCATAAAATGAGGGTGCGTGTGTGTGCATGTGTATACCCCGATAAACTGCTTCTCACCCCACAGAGCCCCCAGGAAAGGAAGGGGGAGAGAGGCCGTCGCTGCCTGCTTATCTCCCCCTGCCTTTCCTGGGGTCTAGAGCCCTGCTATCGACGCTTCTCTCCCCCTGCCCCTTCTCTCCCCCTGGCTATCGGTGCCGCTGTTCCATTGCCAGTGCCGATAGCCAGGGGGAGAGAAGCGGCGCCGGCAATGGGGCAGCGGCACCGATAGCCAGGGGGAGATAAGGGGCAGCGGCACCCATTGCCGGCGCCGCGGCCCTGTTGCCTCCCCCATCCCTAGTTGTATAATTACCTGTTGCCGGGGTCGGGTCCACGCTGCTTCAGGCCTCCGGTGTGCGTCCCCTGCATCATTGCTATGCGTTGCGAGACGCAATGACGAGTGACGTCACTCGTCATTGCGCCGCGCCATACAGCGCATAGCAACGACGCAGGGGATGCACACCGGAGGCCTGAAGCAGCGCTGACCCGACCCCAGCAACAGGTAATTATACAACCGGGGATGGGGGAGGCAACGGGGCAGCGGCGCCGGCAATGGGTGCCGCTGCCCCTTCTTTCTTTCTACCTCCTCCCTAACAGCCTGCCTGTCCATCTCCAAAAATACCCTTTTTAATAATTATACGCTTCTCCTTTGCATTGAAAAAAAGCAAACAGTAAAGTTGCCAGATGCGGCCATCCTTTCATCCATTTGTCCTTCTGCATCTATTTTCCCAAACCACGCACTCATACTGTTATTATGTCGCCAAGTAATTAGACTACCTTGCCCAAAAATTATGGATTATAAAAGGATAGCAGCATTAGTGAAAAATACACATTTTGAACCCAAAAACCCATTTGAGTTTTTAAGTTCAAAATACAGGCCTACCTCCTCCCCTACAGCCTGCCTGTCCATCTCCAAAAATACCCTTTTTAATAATTATACGCTCCTCCTTTGCATTGAAAAAAAGCAAACAGTAAAGTTGCCAGATGCGGCCATCCTTTCATCCATTTGTCCTTCTGCATTTATTTTCCCAAACCATGCACTCATACTGTTATTATGTCGCCAAGTAATTAGACTACCTGGCCCAAACATTATGAATTATAAAAGGATAGCAGCATTAGGGAAAAAAACACATTTTGAACCCAAAAACCCATTTGAGTTTTTAAGTTCAAAATACAGGCCTACCTCCTCCCCTACAGCCTGCCTGTCCATCTCCAAAAATACCCTTTTTAATAATTATACGCTCCTCCTTTGCATTGAAAAAAAGCAAACAGTAAAGTTCCCAGATGCGGCCATCCTTTCATCCATTTGTCCTTCTGCATCTATTTTCCCAAACCATGCACTCATACTGTTATTATGTCGCCAAGTAATTAGTCTACCTGGCCCAAAAATTATGGATTATAAAAGGGTAGCAGCATAAGGGAACATTACCGTATTTATCGGGGTGTACAACGCACCGGCCTATAACACGCACCCTCATTTTACCAAGGATATTTGGATAAAAAAAGTTTTTACCCAAATATCCTTCATAAAATGAGGGTGCGTGTGTGTGCATGTGTGTACCCCGATACACTGCTTCTCAACCCACAGAGCCCCCAGGAAAGGCAGGGGGAGAGAGAAAATCGCTGCCTGCTTCTCTCCCCCTGCCTTTCCTGGGGTCTAGAGCCCTGCTACCGCCGCTTCTCTCCCCCTGCTATCGGCGCCGCTGCCCCTTCTCTCCCCCTGGCTATCGGTGCCGCTGTCCCATTGCCAGCGCCGATAGCCAGGGGGAGAGAAGCGGCGCCGGTAATGGGGCAACGGCACCGATAGCCAGGGGGGCTTAAGGTGCAGCGGCATCCATTGCCGTCGCCGCTGCCCCGTTGCCTCCCCCATCCCTAGTTGTATAATTACCTGTTGCCGGGGTCGGGTCCGCGCTGCTTCAGGCCTCCGGTGTGCGTCCCCTACATCATTGCTATGCGTTGCGAGACGCAATGACGAGTGATGTCACTCGTCATTGCGCCGCGCCATGCAGTGCATAGCAACGACGCAGGGGATGCACCCCGGAGGCCTGAAGCAGCGCTGACCCGACCCCAGCAACAGGTAATTATACAACCGGGGATGGGGGAGGCAACAGGGAAGCGGCTCCGGCAATGGGTGCCGCTGCCCCTTCTTTCTTTCTTTCTACCTCCTCCCCTACAGCCTGCCTGTCCATCTCCAAAAATACCCTTTTTAATAATTATACGCTCCTCCTTTGCATTGAAAAAAAGCAAACAGTAAAGGTGCCAGATGCGGCCATCCTTTCATCCATTTGTCCTTCTGCATCTATTTTCCCAAACCATGCACTCATACTGCTATTATGTCGCCAAGTAATTAGACTACCTGGCCCAAAAATTATGGATTATAAAAGGATAGCAGCATAAGGGAAAAATACATATTTTGAACCCAAAAACCCATTTGAGTTTTTAAGTTCAAAATACAGGCCTACCTCCTCCCCATCAGCCTGCCTGTCCATCTCCAAAAATACCCTTTTTTAATAATTATGCACTCTTCATTTGCTTTGGAAAAACAAACAGTTAAGTTGCCATATGCTGCTATCCTTTCATCGATTTGTGCTTCTACACCTATGTTCCCAAACCATCATACACTCATACTGTTTTCACTTTGCCAAGTTATCGGACAACCTGGCCCCAAAATTATGGATTATAAAAGGATAGCAGCATAAGGGAAAAATACACATTTTGAACCCAAAAACCCATTTGAGTTTTTAAGTTCAAAATACAGGCCTACCTCCTCCCCTACAGCCTGCCTGTCCATCTCCAAAAATACCCTTTTTAATAATTATACGCTCCTCCTTTGCATTGAAAAAAAGCAAACAGTAAAGTTGCCAGATGCGGCCATCCTTTCATCCATTTGTCCTTCTGCATCTATTTTCCCAAACCATGCACTCATACTGTTATTATGTCGCCAAGTAATTAGACTACCTGGCCCAAAAATTATGGATTATAAAAGGATAGCAGCATTAGTGAAAAATACACATTTTGAACCCAAAAACCCATTTGAGTTTTTAAGTTCAAAATACAGGCCTACCTCCTCCCCTACAGCCTGCCTGTCCATCTCCAAAAATACCCTTTTTAATAATTATACGCTCCTCCTTTGCATTGGAAAAAAGCAAACAGTAAAGTTGCCAGATGCGGGCATCCTTTCATCCATTTGTCCTTCTGCATCTATTTTCCCAAACCATGCACTCATACTGTTATTATGTCGCCAAGTAATTAGACTACCTGGCCCAAAAATTATGGTTTATAAAAGGATAGCAGCATTAGTGAAAAATACACATTTTGAACCCAAAAACCCATTTGAGTTTTTAAGTTCAAAATACAGGCCTACCTCCTCCCCTACAGCCTGCCTGTCCATCTCCAAAAATACCCTTTTTAATAATTATACGCTCCTCCTTTGCATTGAAAAAAAGCAAACAGTAAAGTTGCCAGATGCGGCCATCCTTTCATCCATTTGTCCTTCTGCATCTATTTTCCCAAACCATGCACTCATACTGTTATTATGTCGCCAAGTAATTAGACTACCTGGCCCAAAAATTATGGATTATAAAAGGGTAGCAGCATAAGGGAACATTACCGTATTTATCGGGGTGTACAACGCACCGGCCTATAACACGCACCCTCATTTTACCAAGGATATTTGGGTAAAAAAAGTTTTTACCCAAATATCCTTCATAAAATGAGGGTGCATGTGTGTGCATGTGTGTACCCCGATACACTGCTTCTCAACCCACAGAGCCCCCAGGAAAGGCAGGGGGAGAGAGGCCGTCGCTGCCTGCTTCTCTCCCCCTGCCTTTCCTGGGGTCAGAGCCCTGCTACCGACGCTTCTCTCCCCCTGCTATCGGCGCCGCTGCCCCTTCTCTCCCCCTGGCTATCGGTGCCGTTGTCCCATTGCCAGCGCTGATAGCCAGGGGGAGAGAAGCGGCGCCGGTAATGGGGCAAAGGCACCGATAGCCAGGGGGGCATAAGGGGCAGCGGCACCCATTGCCGGCGCCGCTGCCCCTTTGCCTCCCCCACCCCTAGTTGTATAATTACCTGTTGCCGGGGTCGGGTCCGAGCTGCTTCAGGCCTCTGTTGTGCGTCCCCTGCATCATTGCTATGCGCTGCGAGACGCAATGACGACTCTCGTCATTGCGCCGCGCCATGCAAAGCATAGCAACGACGCAGGGAATGCACACCGGAGGCTTGAAGCAGCGCTGACCCGACCCCAGCAACAGGTAATTATACAACCGGGGATGGGGGAGGCAACGGGGCAGCGGCGCCGGCAATGGGTGCCGCTGCCCCTTCTTTCCCCCTGTCTGTCGACATCGCTGCCCCATTGCCGGCGCCGTTTCTCTCCCCCTGGCTATCGGTGTCGGCAATGGGGCAGCGGCACTGATAGCCAGGGGGAGAGAAGGGGCAGCAGCGCCGATAGCAGGGGTAACCATCATACACTCATACTGTTTTCACTTTGCCAAGTTATCGGACAACCTGGCCCCAAAATTATGGATTATAAAAGGATAGCAGCATAAGGGAAAAATACACATTTTGAACCCAAAAACCCATTTGAGTTTTTAAGTTCAAAATACAGGCCTACCTCCTCCCCTACAGCCTGCCTGTCCATCTCCAAAAATAGCCTTTTAATAATTATACGCTCCTCCTTTGCATTGAAAAAAAGCAAACAGTAAAGTTGCCAGATGCGGCCATCCTTTCATCCATTTGTCCTTCTGCATCTATTTTCCCAAACCACGCACTCATACTGTTATTATGTCGCCAAGTAATTAGACTACCTGGCCCAAAAATTATGGATTATAAAAGGATAGCAGCATAAGGGAAAAATACACATTTTGAACCCAAAAACCCATTTGAGTTTTTAAGTTCAAAATACAGGCCTACCGCCTCCCCTACAGCCTGCCTGTCCATCTCCAAAAATACCCTTTTTAATAATTATACGCTCCTCCTTTGCATTGAAAAAAAGGAAACAGTAAAGTTGCCAGATGCGGCCATCCTTTCATCCATTTGTCCTTCTGCATCTATTTTCCCAAACCATGCACTCATACTGTTATTATGTCGCCAAGTAATTAGACTACCTGGCCCAAAAATTATGGATTATAAAAGGATAGCAGCATTAGTGAAAAATACACATTTTGAACCCAAAAACCCATTTGAGTTTTTAAGTTCAAAATACAGGCCTACCTCCTCCCCTACAGCCTGCCTGTCCATCTCCAAAAATACCCTTTTTAATAATTATACGCTCCTCCTTTGCATTGAAAAAAAGCAAACAGTAAAGTTCCCAGATGCGGCCATCCTTTCATCCATTTGTCCTTCTGCATCTATTTTCCCAAACCATGCACTCATTATGTTGCCAAATTATTAGACTACCTGGCCCAAAAATTATGGATTATAAAAGGGTAGCAGCATGAGGGAAAATTACCGTATTTATCGGGGTGTACCACGCACCGGCCTATAACACGCACCCTCATTTTACCAAGGATATTTGGGTAAAAAAAGTTTTTTTACCCAAATATCCTTCATAAAATGAGGGTGCGTGTGTGTGCATGTGTATACCCCGATACACTGCTTCTCACCCCACAGAGCCCCCAGGAAAGGCAGGGGGAGAGAGGCCGTCGCTGCCTGCTTCTCTCCCCCTGCCTTTCCTGGGGTCTAGAGCCCTGCTACCGCCGCTTCTCTCCGCCTACTATCGGCGCCGCTGCCCCTTCTCTCCCCCTGGCTATCGGTGCCGCTGTCCCATTGCCAGCGCCGATAGCCAGGGGGAGAGAAGCGGAACCGGCAATGGGGCAACGGCAACGATAGCCAGAGGGGGATAAGGGGCAGCGGCACCCATTGCCGGCGCCGCTGCCCCGTTGCCTCCCCCATCCCTAGTTGTATAATTACCTGTTGCCGGGGTCGGGTCCGCGCTGCTTCAGGCTTCCGGTGTGCGTCCCCTGCATCATTGCTATGCGTTGCGAGATGCAATGACGAGTGACGTCTCTCGTCATTGCGCCACGCCATGCAAAGCATAGCAGCGACGCAGGGAATGCACACCGGAGGCCTGAAGCAGCGCTGACCCGACCCCAACAACAGGTAATTATACGACCGGGGATGGGGGAGGCAACGGGGCAATGGGTGCCGCTGCCCCTTCTTTCCCCCTGTCTGTCGACGCCGCTGCCCCATTGCCGGCGCTGTTTCTCTCCCCCTGGCTATCGGCGCCGGCAATGGGGCAGCGGCACTGATAGCCAGGGGGAGAGAAGGGGCAGCGGCACTGATAGCCAGGGGGAGAGAAGGGGCAGCAGCGCCGATAGCAGGGGTAATCATCATACACTCATACTGTTTTCACTCTGCCAAGTTATCGGACAACCTGGCCCCAAAATTATGGATTATAAATGGATGGCAGCATTAGGGAAAAATACACATTTTGAACCCAAAAACCCATTTGAGTTTTTAAGTTCAAAATACAGGCCTACCTCCTCCCCTTCAGCCTGCCTGTCCATCTCCAAAAATACCCTTTTTTAATAATTATGCACTCTTCGTTCGCTTTGGAAAAACAAACAGTTAAGTTGCCATATGCTGCTATCCTTTCATCGATTTGTGCTTCTACATCTATGTTCCCAAACCATCATACACTCATACTGTTTTCACTTTGCCAAGTTATCGGACAACCTGGCCCCAAAATTATGGATTATAAAAGGATAGCAGCATAAGGGAAAAATACACATTTTGAACCCAAAAACCCATTTGAGTTTTTAAGTTCAAAATACAGGCCTACCTCCTCCCCTACAGCCTGCCTGTCCATCTCCAAAAATACTCTTTTTAATAATTATACGCTCCTCCTTTGCATTGAAAAAAAGCAAACAGTAAAGTTGCCAGATGAGGCCATCCTTTCATCCATTTGTCCTTCTGCATCTATTTTCCCAAACCATGCACTCATAATGTTATTATGTCGCCAAGTAATTAGACTACCTGGCCCAAAAATTATGGTTTATAAAAGGATAGCAGCATTAGTGAAAAATACACATTTTGAACCCAAAAACCCATTTGAGTTTTTAAGTTCAAAATACAGGCCTACCTCCTCCCCTACAGCCTGCCTGTCCATCTCCAAAAATACCCTTTTAATAATTATACTCTCCTCCTTTGCATTGAAAAAAAGCAAACAGTAAAGTTGCCAGATGCGGCCATCCTTTCATCCATTTGTCCTTCTGCATCTATTTTCCCAAACCATGCACTCATACTGTTATTATGTCGCCAAGTAATTAGACTACCTTGCCCAAAAATTATGGATTATAAAAGGATAGTAGCATTAGTGAAAAAAACACATTTTGAACCCAAAAACCCATTTGAGTTTTTAAGTTCAAAATACAGGCCTACCTCCTCCCCTACAGCCTGCCTGTCCATCTCCAAAAATACCCTTTTAATAATTATACGCTCCTCCTTTGCATTGAAAAAAAGCAAACAGTAAAGTTGCCAGATGCGGCCATCCTTTCATCCATTTGTCCTTCTGCATCTATTTTCCCAAACCATGCACTCATACTGTTATTATGTCGCCAAGTAATTAGACTACCTTGCCCAAAAATTATGGATTATAAAAGGATAGCAGCATTAGTGAAAAAAAACCATTTTGAACCCAAAAACCCATTTGAGTTTTTAAGTTCAAAATACAGGCCTACCTCCTCCCCTACAGCCTGCCTGTCCATCTCCAAAAATACCATTTTTAATAATTATACGCTCCTCCTTTGCATTGAAAAAAAGCAAACAGTAAAGTTGCCAGATGCGGCCATCCTTTCATCCATTTGTCCTTCTGCATCTATTTTCCTAAACCATGCACTCATACTGTTATTATGTCGCCAAGTAATTAGACTACCTGGCCCAAAAATTATGGTTTATAAAAGGATAGCAGCATTAGTGAAAAATACACATTTTGAACCCAAAAACCCATTTGAGTTTTTAAGTTCAAAATACAGGCCTACCTCCTCCCCTACAGCCTGCCTGTCCATCTCCAAAAATACCCTTTTTAATAATTATACGCTCCTCCTTTGCATTGAAAAAAAGCAAACAGTAAAGTTGCCAGATGCGGCCATCCTTTCATCCATTTGTCCTTCTGCATCTATTTTCCCAAACCATGCACTCATACTGTTATTATGTCGCCAAGTAATTAGACTACCTGGCCCAAAAATTATGGATTATAAAAGGGTAGCAGCATAAGGGAACATTACCGTATTTATCGGGGTGTACAACGCACCGGCCTATAACACGCACCCTCATTTTACCAAGGATATTTGGGTAGAAAAAGTTTTTATCCAAATATCCTTCATAAAATGAGGGTGCGTGTGTGTGCATGTGTGTACCCCGATACACTGCTTCTCAACCCACAGAGCTCCCAGGAAAGGCAGGGGGAGAGAGGCCGTCGCTGCCTGCTTCTCTCCCCCTGCCTTTCCTGTGGTCTAGAGCCCTGCTACCGCTGCTTCTCTCCCCCTGCTATCGGCGCCGCTGCCCCTTCTCTCCCCCTGGCTATCGGTGCCGCTGTCCCATTGCCAGCGCCGATAGCCAGGGGGAGAGAAGCGGCGCCGGTAATGGGGCAACGGCACCGATAGCCAGGGGGGCATAAGGGGCAGCGGCACCCATTGCCGTCGCCGCTGCCCCGTTGCCTCCCCCATCCCTAGTTGTATAATTACCTGTTGCCGGGGTCGGGTCCGCGCTGCTTCAGGCCTCCGGTGTGCGTCCCCTACATCATTGCTATGCGTTGCGAGACGCAATGACGAGTGATGTCACTCGACATTGCGCCGCGCCATGCAGCGCATAGCAACGACGCAGGGGATGCACACCGGAGGCCTGAAGCAGCGCTGACCCGACCCCAGCAACAGGTAATTATACAACCGGGGATGGGGGAGGCAACAGGGAAGCGGCGCCGGCAATGGGTGCCGCTGCCCCTTCTTTCTTTCTTTCTACCTCCTCCCCTACAGCCTGCCTGTCCATCTCCAAAAATACCCTTTTTAATAATTATACGCTCCTCCTTTGCATTGAAAAAAAGCAAACAGTAAAGGTGCCAGATGCGGCCATCCTTTCATCCATTTGTCCTTCTGCATCTATTTTCCCAAACCATGCACTCATACTGTTATTATATCGCCAAGTAATTAGACTACCTGGCCCAAAAATTATGGATTATAAAAGGATAGCAGCATAAGGGAAAAATACATATTTTGAACCCAAAAACCCATTTGAGTTTTTAAGTTCAAAATACAGGCCTACCTCCTCCCCATCAGCCTGTCTGTCCATCTCCAAAAATACCCTTTTTAAATAATTATGCACTCTTCATTTGCTTTGGAAAAACAAACAGTTAAGTTGCCATATGCTGCTATCCTTTCATCGATTTGTGCTTCTACACCTATGTTCCCAAACCATCATACACTCATACTGTTTTCACTTTGCCAAGTTATCAGACAACCTGGCCCCAAAATTATGGATTATAAAAGGATAGCAGCATAAGGGAAAAATACACATTTTGAACCCAAAAACCCATTTGAGTTTTTAAGTTCAAAATACAGGCCTACCTCCTCCCCTACAGCCTGCCTGTCCATCTCCAAAAATACTCTTTTTAATAATTATACGCTCCTCCTTTGCATTGAAAAAAAGCAAACAGTAAAGTTGCCAGATGAGGCCATCCTTTCATCCATTTGTCCTTCTGCATCTATTTTCCCAAACCATGCACTCATAATGTTATTATGTCGCCAAGTAATTAGACTACCTGGCCCAAAAATTATGGTTTATAAAAGGATAGCAGCATTAGTGAAAAATACACATTTTGAACCCAAAAACCCATTTGAGTTTTTAAGTTCAAAATACAGGCCTACCTCCTCCCCTACAGCCTGCCTGTCCATCTCCAAAAATACCCTTTTAATAATTATACTCTCCTCCTTTGCATTGAAAAAAAGCAAACAGTAAAGTTGCCAGATGCGGCCATCCTTTCATCCATTTGTCCTTCTGCATCTATTTTCCCAAACCATGCACTCATACTGTTATTATGTCGCCAAGTAATTAGACTACCTTGCCCAAAAATTATGGATTATAAAAGGATAGTAGCATTAGTGAAAAAAACACATTTTGAACCCAAAAACCCATTTGAGTTTTTAAGTTCAAAATACAGGCCTACCTCCTCCCCTACAGCCTGCCTGTCCATCTCCAAAAATACCATTTTTAATAATTATACGCTCCTCCTTTGCATTAAAAAAAAGCAAACAGTAAAGTTGCCAGATGCGGCCATCCTTTCATCCATTTGTCCTTCTGCATCTATTTTCCCAAACCATGCACTCATACTGTTATTATGTCGCCAAGTAATTAGACTACCTGGCCCAAAAATTATGGTTTATAAAAGGATAGCAGCATTAGTGAAAAATACACATTTTGAACCCAAAAACCCATTTGAGTTTTTAAGTTCAAAATACAGGCCTACCTCCTCCCCTACAGCCTGCCTGTCCATTTCCAAAAATACCCTTTTTAATAATTATACGCTCCTCCTTTGCATTGAAAAAAAGCAAACAGTAAAGTTGCCAGAAGCGGCCATCCTTTCATCCATTTGTCCTTCTGCATCTATTTTCCCAAACCATGCACTCATACTGTTATTATGTCGCCAAGTAATTAGACTACCTGGCCCAAAAATTATGGATTATAAAAGGGTAGCAGCATAAGGGAACATTACCGTATTTATCGGGGTGTACAACGCACCGGCCTATAACACGCACCCTCATTTTACCAAGGATATTTGGGTAAAAAAAGTTTTTACCCAAATATCCTTCATAAAATGAGGCTGCGTTTGTGTGCATGTGTGTACCCCGATACACTGCTTCTCAACCCACAGAGCCCCCAGGAAAGGCAGGGGGAGAGAGGCCGTCGCTGCCTGCTTCTCTCCCCCTGCCTTTCCTGGGGTCTGGAGCCCTGCTACCGCCGCTTCTCTCCCCCTGGCTATCGGTGCCGCTGTCCCATTGCCAGCGCCGATAGCCAGGGGGAGAGAAGCGGCGCCGGTAATGGGGCAACGGCACCGATAGCCAGGGGGCATAAGGGGCAGCGGCACACATTGCCGATGCCGCTGCCCCGTTGCCTCCCCCATCCATAGTTGTATAATTACCTGTTGCCGGGGTCGGGTCCGAGCTGCTTCAGGCCTCTGTTGTGCGTCCCCTGCATCATTGCTATGCGTTGTGAGATGCAATGACGAGTGACGTCTCTCGTCATTGCGCCGCGCCATGCAAAGCATAGCAACGACGCAGGGAATGCACACCGGAGGCCTGAAGCAGCGCTGACCCGACCCCAACAACAGGTAATTATACAACCGGGGATGGGGGAGGCAACGGGGCAGCAGCGCCGGCAATGGGTGCCGTTGCCCCTTCTTTCCCCCTGTCTGTCGACATCGCTGCCCCATTGCCGGCGCCGTTTCTCTCCCCCTGGCTATCGGCGCCGGCAATGGGGCAGCGGGACTGATAGCCAGGGGGAGAGAAGGGGCAGCAGCGCCGATAGCAGGGGTAACCATCATGCACTCATACTGTTTTCACTTTGCCAAGTTATCGGACAACCTGGCCCCAAAATTATGGATTATAAAAGGATAGCAGCATAAGGGAAAAATACACATTTTGAACCCAAAAACCTATTTGAGTTTTTAAGTTCAAAATACAGGCCTACCTCCCCCCCTACAGCCTGCCTGTCCATCTCCAAAAATACCCTTTTTAATAATTATACGCTCCTCCTTTGCATTGAAAAAAAGCAAACAGTAAAGTTGCCAGATGAGGCCATCCTTTCATCCATTTGTCCTTCTGCATCTATTTTCCCAAACCATGCACTCATACTGTTATTATGTCGCCAAGTAATTAGACTACCTGGCCCAAAAATTATGGATTATAAAAGGGTAGCAGCATAAGGGAACATTACAGTATTTATCGGAGTGTACAACGCACCGGCCTATAACACGCACCCTCATTTTACCAAGGATATTTGGGTAAAAAAAGTTTTACCCAAATATCCTTCATAAAATGAGGGTGCGTGTGTGTGCATGTGTATACCCCGATAAACTGCTTCTCACCCCACAGAGCCCCCAGGAAAGGAAGGGGGAGAGAGGCCGTCGCTGCCTGCTTATCTCCCCCTGCCTTTCCTGGGGTCTAGAGCCCTGCTATCGACGCTTCTCTCCCCCTGCCCCTTCTCTCCCCCTGGCTATCGGTGCCGCTGTTCCATTGCCAGTGCCGATAGCCAGGGGGAGAGAAGCGGCGCCGGCAATGGGGCAGCGGCACCGATAGCCAGGGGGAGATAAGGGGCAGCGGCACCCATTGCCGGCGCCGCGGCCCTGTTGCCTCCCCCATCCCTAGTTGTATAATTACCTGTTGCCGGGGTCGGGTCCGCGCTGCTTCAGGCCTCCGGTGTGCGTCCCCTGCATCATTGCTATGCGTTGCGAGACGCAATGACGAGTGACGTCACTCGTCATTGCGCCGCGCCATACAGCGCATAGCAACGACGCAGGGGATGCACACCGGAGGCCTGAAGCAGCGCTGACCCGACCCCAGCAACAGGTAATTATACAACCGGGGATGGGGGAGGCAACGGGGCAGCGGCGCCGGCAATGGGTGCCGCTGCCCCTTCTTTCTTTCTACCTCCTCCCTAACAGCCTGCCTGTCCATCTCCAAAAATACCCTTTTTAATAATTATACGCTTCTCCTTTGCATTGAAAAAAAGCAAACAGTAAAGTTGCCAGATGCGGCCATCCTTTCATCCATTTGTCCTTCTGCATCTATTTTCCCAAACCACGCACTCATACTGTTATTATGTCGCCAAGTAATTAGACTACCTTGCCCAAAAATTATGGATTATAAAAGGATAGCAGCATTAGTGAAAAATACACATTTTGAACCCAAAAACCCATTTGAGTTTTTAAGTTCAAAATACAGGCCTACCTCCTCCCCTACAGCCTGCCTGTCCATCTCCAAAAATACCCTTTTTAATAATTATACGCTCCTCCTTTGCATTGAAAAAAAGCAAACAGTAAAGTTGCCAGATGCGGCCATCCTTTCATCCATTTGTCCTTCTGCATTTATTTTCCCAAACCATGCACTCATACTGTTATTATGTCGCCAAGTAATTAGACTACCTGGCCCAAACATTATGAATTATAAAAGGATAGCAGCATTAGGGAAAAAAACACATTTTGAACCCAAAAACCCATTTGAGTTTTTAAGTTCAAAATACAGGCCTACCTCCTCCCCTACAGCCTGCCTGTCCATCTCCAAAAATACCCTTTTTAATAATTATACGCTCCTCCTTTGCATTGAAAAAAAGCAAACAGTAAAGTTCCCAGATGCGGCCATCCTTTTATCCATTTGTCCTTCTGCATCTATTTTCCCAAACCATGCACTCATACTGTTATTATGTCGCCAAGTAATTAGTCTACCTGGCCCAAAAATTATGGATTATAAAAGGGTAGCAGCATAAGGGAACATTACCGTATTTATCGGGGTGTACAACGCACCGGCCTATAACACGCACCCTCATTTTACCAAGGATATTTGGATAAAAAAAGTTTTTACCCAAATATCCTTCATAAAATGAGGGTGCGTGTGTGTGCATGTGTGTACCCCGATACACTGCTTCTCAACCCACAGAGCCCCCAGGAAAGGCAGGGGGAGAGAGAAAATCGCTGCCTGCTTCTCTCCCCCTGCCTTTCCTGGGGTCTAGAGCCCTGCTACCGCCGCTTCTCTCCCCCTGCTATCGGCGCCGCTGCCCCTTCTCTCCCCCTGGCTATCGGTGCCGCTGTCCCATTGCCAGCGCCGATAGCCAGGGGGAGAGAAGCGGCGCCGGTAATGGGGCAACGGCACCGATAGCCAGGGGGGCTTAAGGTGCAGCGGCATCCATTGCCGTCGCCGCTGCCCCGTTGCCTCCCCCATCCCTAGTTGTATAATTACCTGTTGCCGGGGTCGGGTCCGCGCTGCTTCAGGCCTCCGGTGTGCGTCCCCTACATCATTGCTATGCGTTGCGAGACGCAATGACGAGTGATGTCACTCGTCATTGCGCCGCGCCATGCAGTGCATAGCAACGACGCAGGGGATGCACCCCGGAGGCCTGAAGCAGCGCTGACCCGACCCCAGCAACAGGTAATTATACAACCGGGGATGGGGGAGGCAACAGGGAAGCGGCTCCGGCAATGGGTGCCGCTGCCCCTTCTTTCTTTCTTTCTACCTCCTCCCCTACAGCCTGCCTGTCCATCTCCAAAAATACCCTTTTTAATAATTATACGCTCCTCCTTTGCATTGAAAAAAAGCAAACAGTAAAGGTGCCAGATGCGGCCATCCTTTCATCCATTTGTCCTTCTGCATCTATTTTCCCAAACCATGCACTCATACTGCTATTATGTCGCCAAGTAATTAGACTACCTGGCCCAAAAATTATGGATTATAAAAGGATAGCAGCATAAGGGAAAAATACATATTTTGAACCCAAAAACCCATTTGAGTTTTTAAGTTCAAAATACAGGCCTACCTCCTCCCCATCAGCCTGCCTGTCCATCTCCAAAAATACCCTTTTTTAATAATTATGCACTCTTCATTTGCTTTGGAAAAACAAACAGTTAAGTTGCCATATGCTGCTATCCTTTCATCGATTTGTGCTTCTACACCTATGTTCCCAAACCATCATACACTCATACTGTTTTCACTTTGCCAAGTTATCGGACAACCTGGCCCCAAAATTATGGATTATAAAAGGATAGCAGCATAAGGGAAAAATACACATTTTGAACCCAAAAACCCATTTGAGTTTTTAAGTTCAAAATACAGGCCTACCTCCTCCCCTACAGCCTGCCTGTCCATCTCCAAAAATACCCTTTTTAATAATTATACGCTCCTCCTTTGCATTGAAAAAAAGCAAACAGTAAAGTTGCCAGATGCGGCCATCCTTTCATCCATTTGTCCTTCTGCATCTATTTTCCCAAACCATGCACTCATACTGTTATTATGTCGCCAAGTAATTAGACTACCTGGCCCAAAAATTATGGATTATAAAAGGATAGCAGCATTAGTGAAAAATACACATTTTGAACCCAAAAACCCATTTGAGTTTTTAAGTTCAAAATACAGGCCTACCTCCTCCCCTACAGCCTGCCTGTCCATCTCCAAAAATACCCTTTTTAATAATTATACGCTCCTCCTTTGCATTGGAAAAAAGCAAACAGTAAAGTTGCCAGATGCGGGCATCCTTTCATCCATTTGTCCTTCTGCATCTATTTTCCCAAACCATGCACTCATACTGTTATTATGTCGCCAAGTAATTAGACTACCTGGCCCAAAAATTATGGTTTATAAAAGGATAGCAGCATTAGTGAAAAATACACATTTTGAACCCAAAAACCCATTTGAGTTTTTAAGTTCAAAATACAGGCCTACCTCCTCCCCTACAGCCTGCCTGTCCATCTCCAAAAATACCCTTTTTAATAATTATACGCTCCTCCTTTGCATTGAAAAAAAGCAAACAGTAAAGTTGCCAGATGCGGCCATCCTTTCATCCATTTGTCCTTCTGCATCTATTTTCCCAAACCATGCACTCATACTGTTATTATGTCGCCAAGTAATTAGACTACCTGGCCCAAAAATTATGGATTATAAAAGGGTAGCAGCATAAGGGAACATTACCGTATTTATCGGGGTGTACAACGCACCGGCCTATAACACGCACCCTCATTTTACCAAGGATATTTGGGTAAAAAAAGTTTTTACCCAAATATCCTTCATAAAATGAGGGTGCATGTGTGTGCATGTGTGTACCCCGATACACTGCTTCTCAACCCACAGAGCCCCCAGGAAAGGCAGGGGGAGAGAGGCCGTCGCTGCCTGCTTCTCTCCCCCTGCCTTTCCTGGGGTCAGAGCCCTGCTACCGACGCTTCTCTCCCCCTGCTATCGGCGCCGCTGCCCCTTCTCTCCCCCTGGCTATCGGTGCCGTTGTCCCATTGCCAGCGCTGATAGCCAGGGGGAGAGAAGCGGCGCCGGTAATGGGGCAAAGGCACCGATAGCCAGGGGGGCATAAGGGGCAGCGGCACCCATTGCCGGCGCCGCTGCCCCTTTGCCTCCCCCACCCCTAGTTGTATAATTACCTGTTGCCGGGGTCGGGTCCGAGCTGCTTCAGGCCTCTGTTGTGCGTCCCCTGCATCATTGCTATGCGCTGCGAGACGCAATGACGACTCTCGTCATTGCGCCGCGCCATGCAAAGCATAGCAACGACGCAGGGAATGCACACCGGAGGCTTGAAGCAGCGCTGACCCGACCCCAGCAACAGGTAATTATACAACCGGGGATGGGGGAGGCAACGGGGCAGCGGCGCCGGCAATGGGTGCCGCTGCCCCTTCTTTCCCCCTGTCTGTCGACATCGCTGCCCCATTGCCGGCGCCGTTTCTCTCCCCCTGGCTATCGGTGTCGGCAATGGGGCAGCGGCACTGATAGCCAGGGGGAGAGAAGGGGCAGCAGCGCCGATAGCAGGGGTAACCATCATACACTCATACTGTTTTCACTTTGCCAAGTTATCGGACAACCTGGCCCCAAAATTATGGATTATAAAAGGATAGCAGCATAAGGGAAAAATACACATTTTGAACCCAAAAACCCATTTGAGTTTTTAAGTTCAAAATACAGGCCTACCTCCTCCCCTACAGCCTGCCTGTCCATCTCCAAAAATAGCCTTTTAATAATTATACGCTCCTCCTTTGCATTGAAAAAAAGCAAACAGTAAAGTTGCCAGATGCGGCCATCCTTTCATCCATTTGTCCTTCTGCATCTATTTTCCCAAACCACGCACTCATACTGTTATTATGTCGCCAAGTAATTAGACTACCTGGCCCAAAAATTATGGATTATAAAAGGATAGCAGCATAAGGGAAAAATACACATTTTGAACCCAAAAACCCATTTGAGTTTTTAAGTTCAAAATACAGGCCTACCGCCTCCCCTACAGCCTGCCTGTCCATCTCCAAAAATACCCTTTTTAATAATTATACGCTCCTCCTTTGCATTGAAAAAAAGGAAACAGTAAAGTTGCCAGATGCGGCCATCCTTTCATCCATTTGTCCTTCTGCATCTATTTTCCCAAACCATGCACTCATACTGTTATTATGTCGCCAAGTAATTAGACTACCTGGCCCAAAAATTATGGATTATAAAAGGATAGCAGCATTAGTGAAAAATACACATTTTGAACCCAAAAACCCATTTGAGTTTTTAAGTTCAAAATACAGGCCTACCTCCTCCCCTACAGCCTGCCTGTCCATCTCCAAAAATACCCTTTTTAATAATTATACGCTCCTCCTTTGCATTGAAAAAAAGCAAACAGTAAAGTTCCCAGATGCGGCCATCCTTTCATCCATTTGTCCTTCTGCATCTATTTTCCCAAACCATGCACTCATTATGTTGCCAAATTATTAGACTACCTGGCCCAAAAATTATGGATTATAAAAGGGTAGCAGCATGAGGGAAAATTACCGTATTTATCGGGGTGTACCACGCACCGGCCTATAACACGCACCCTCATTTTACCAAGGATATTTGGGTAAAAAAAGTTTTTTTACCCAAATATCCTTCATAAAATGAGGGTGCGTGTGTGTGCATGTGTATACCCCGATACACTGCTTCTCACCCCACAGAGCCCCCAGGAAAGGCAGGGGGAGAGAGGCCGTCGCTGCCTGCTTCTCTCCCCCTGCCTTTCCTGGGGTCTAGAGCCCTGCTACCGCCGCTTCTCTCCGCCTACTATCGGCGCCGCTGCCCCTTCTCTCCCCCTGGCTATCGGTGCCGCTGTCCCATTGCCAGCGCCGATAGCCAGGGGGAGAGAAGCGGAACCGGCAATGGGGCAACGGCAACGATAGCCAGAGGGGGATAAGGGGCAGCGGCACCCATTGCCGGCGCCGCTGCCCCGTTGCCTCCCCCATCCCTAGTTGTATAATTACCTGTTGCCGGGGTCGGGTCCGCGCTGCTTCAGGCTTCCGGTGTGCGTCCCCTGCATCATTGCTATGCGTTGCGAGATGCAATGACGAGTGACGTCTCTCGTCATTGCGCCACGCCATGCAAAGCATAGCAGCGACGCAGGGAATGCACACCGGAGGCCTGAAGCAGCGCTGACCCGACCCCAACAACAGGTAATTATACGACCGGGGATGGGGGAGGCAACGGGGCAATGGGTGCCGCTGCCCCTTCTTTCCCCCTGTCTGTCGACGCCGCTGCCCCATTGCCGGCGCTGTTTCTCTCCCCCTGGCTATCGGCGCCGGCAATGGGGCAGCGGCACTGATAGCCAGGGGGAGAGAAGGGGCAGCGGCACTGATAGCCAGGGGGAGAGAAGGGGCAGCAGCGCCGATAGCAGGGGTAATCATCATACACTCATACTGTTTTCACTCTGCCAAGTTATCGGACAACCTGGCCCCAAAATTATGGATTATAAATGGATGGCAGCATTAGGGAAAAATACACATTTTGAACCCAAAAACCCATTTGAGTTTTTAAGTTCAAAATACAGGCCTACCTCCTCCCCTTCAGCCTGCCTGTCCATCTCCAAAAATACCCTTTTTTAATAATTATGCACTCTTCGTTCGCTTTGGAAAAACAAACAGTTAAGTTGCCATATGCTGCTATCCTTTCATCGATTTGTGCTTCTACATCTATGTTCCCAAACCATCATACACTCATACTGTTTTCACTTTGCCAAGTTATCGGACAACCTGGCCCCAAAATTATGGATTATAAAAGGATAGCAGCATAAGGGAAAAATACACATTTTGAACCCAAAAACCCATTTGAGTTTTTAAGTTCAAAATACAGGCCTACCTCCTCCCCTACAGCCTGCCTGTCCATCTCCAAAAATACTCTTTTTAATAATTATACGCTCCTCCTTTGCATTGAAAAAAAGCAAACAGTAAAGTTGCCAGATGAGGCCATCCTTTCATCCATTTGTCCTTCTGCATCTATTTTCCCAAACCATGCACTCATAATGTTATTATGTCGCCAAGTAATTAGACTACCTGGCCCAAAAATTATGGTTTATAAAAGGATAGCAGCATTAGTGAAAAATACACATTTTGAACCCAAAAACCCATTTGAGTTTTTAAGTTCAAAATACAGGCCTACCTCCTCCCCTACAGCCTGCCTGTCCATCTCCAAAAATACCCTTTTAATAATTATACTCTCCTCCTTTGCATTGAAAAAAAGCAAACAGTAAAGTTGCCAGATGCGGCCATCCTTTCATCCATTTGTCCTTCTGCATCTATTTTCCCAAACCATGCACTCATACTGTTATTATGTCGCCAAGTAATTAGACTACCTTGCCCAAAAATTATGGATTATAAAAGGATAGTAGCATTAGTGAAAAAAACACATTTTGAACCCAAAAACCCATTTGAGTTTTTAAGTTCAAAATACAGGCCTACCTCCTCCCCTACAGCCTGCCTGTCCATCTCCAAAAATACCATTTTTAATAATTATACGCTCCTCCTTTGCATTAAAAAAAAGCAAACAGTAAAGTTGCCAGATGCGGCCATCCTTTCATCCATTTGTCCTTCTGCATCTATTTTCCCAAACCATGCACTCATACTGTTATTATGTCGCCAAGTAATTAGACTACCTGGCCCAAAAATTATGGTTTATAAAAGGATAGCAGCATTAGTGAAAAATACACATTTTGAACCCAAAAACCCATTTGAGTTTTTAAGTTCAAAATACAGGCCTACCTCCTCCCCTACAGCCTGCCTGTCCATTTCCAAAAATACCCTTTTTAATAATTATACGCTCCTCCTTTGCATTGAAAAAAAGCAAACAGTAAAGTTGCCAGAAGCGGCCATCCTTTCATCCATTTGTCCTTCTGCATCTATTTTCCCAAACCATGCACTCATACTGTTATTATGTCGCCAAGTAATTAGACTACCTGGCCCAAAAATTATGGATTATAAAAGGGTAACAGCATAAGGGAACATTACCGTATTTATCGGGGTGTACAACGCACCGGCCTATAACACGCACCCTCATTTTACCAAGGATATTTGGGTAAAAAAAGTTTTTACCCAAATATCCTTCATAAAATGAGGCTGCGTTTGTGTGCATGTGTGTACCCCGATACACTGCTTCTCAACCCACAGAGCCCCCAGGAAAGGCAGGGGGAGAGAGGCCGTCGCTGCCTGCTTCTCTCCCCTGCCTTTCCTGGGGTCTGGAGCCCTGCTACCGCCGCTTCTCTCCCCCTGGCTATCGGTGCCGCTGTCCCATTGCCAGCGCCGATAGCCAGGGGGAGAGAAGCGGCGCCGGTAATGGGGCAACGGCACCGATAGCCAGGGGGCATAAGGGGCAGCGGCACACATTGCCGATGCCGCTGCCCCGTTGCCTCCCCCATCCATAGTTGTATAATTACCTGTTGCCGGGGTCGGGTCCGAGCTGCTTCAGGCCTCTGTTGTGCGTCCCCTGCATCATTGCTATGCGTTGTGAGATGCAATGACGAGTGACGTCTCTCGTCATTGCGCCGCGCCATGCAAAGCATAGCAACGACGCAGGGAATGCACACCGGAGGCCTGAAGCAGCGCTGACCCGACCCCAACAACAGGTAATTATACAACCGGGGATGGGGGAGGCAACGGGGCAGCAGCGCCGGCAATGGGTGCCGTTGCCCCTTCTTTCCCCCTGTCTGTCGACATCGCTGCCCCATTGCCGGCGCCGTTTCTCTCCCCCTGGCTATCGGCGCCGGCAATGGGGCAGCGGGACTGATAGCCAGGGGGAGAGAAGGGGCAGCAGCGCCGATAGCAGGGGTAACCATCATGCACTCATACTGTTTTCACTTTGCCAAGTTATCGGACAACCTGGCCCCAAAATTATGGATTATAAAAGGATAGCAGCATAAGGGAAAAATACACATTTTGAACCCAAAAACCTATTTGAGTTTTTAAGTTCAAAATACAGGCCTACCTCCCCCCCTACAGCCTGCCTGTCCATCTCCAAAAATACCCTTTTTAATAATTATACGCTCCTCCTTTGCATTGAAAAAAAGCAAACAGTAAAGTTGCCAGATGAGGCCATCCTTTCATCCATTTGTCCTTCTGCATCTATTTTCCCAAACCATGCACTCATACTGTTATTATGTCGCCAAGTAATTAGACTACCTGGCCCAAAAATTATGGATTATAAAAGGGTAGCAGCATAAGGGAACATTACAGTATTTATCGGAGTGTACAACGCACCGGCCTATAACACGCACCCTCATTTTACCAAGGATATTTGGGTAAAAAAAGTTTTACCCAAATATCCTTCATAAAATGAGGGTGCGTGTGTGTGCATGTGTATACCCCGATAAACTGCTTCTCACCCCACAGAGCCCCCAGGAAAGGAAGGGGGAGAGAGGCCGTTGCTGCCTGCTTATCTCCCCCTGCCTTTCCTGGGGTCTAGAGCCCTGCTATCGACGCTTCTCTCCCCCTGCCCCTTCTCTCCCCCTGGCTATCGGTGCCGCTGTTCCATTGCCAGTGCCGATAGCCAGGGGGAGAGAAGCGGCGCCGGCAATGGGGCAGCGGCACCGATAGCCAGGGGGAGATAAGGGGCAGCGGCACCCATTGCCGGCGCCGCGGCCCTGTTGCCTCCCCCATCCCTAGTTGTATAATTACCTGTTGCCGGGGTCGGGTCCGCGCTGCTTCAGGCCTCCGGTGTGCGTCCCCTGCATCATTGCTATGCGTTGCGAGACGCAATGACGAGTGACGTCACTCGTCATTGCGCCGCGCCATACAGCGCATAGCAACGACGCAGGGGATGCACACCGGAGGCCTGAAGCAGCGCTGACCCGACCCCAGCAACAGGTAATTATACAACCGGGGATGGGGGAGGCAACGGGGCAGCGGCGCCGGCAATGGGTGCCGCTGCCCCTTCTTTCTTTCTACCTCCTCCCTAACAGCCTGCCTGTCCATCTCCAAAAATACCCTTTTTAATAATTATACGCTTCTCCTTTGCATTGAAAAAAAGCAAACAGTAAAGTTGCCAGATGCGGCCATCCTTTCATCCATTTGTCCTTCTGCATCTATTTTCCCAAACCACGCACTCATACTGTTATTATGTCGCCAAGTAATTAGACTACCTTGCCCAAAAATTATGGATTATAAAAGGATAGCAGCATTAGTGAAAAATACACATTTTGAACCCAAAAACCCATTTGAGTTTTTAAGTTCAAAATACAGGCCTACCTCCTCCCCTACAGCCTGCCTGTCCATCTCCAAAAATACCCTTTTTAATAATTATACGCTCCTCCTTTGCATTGAAAAAAAGCAAACAGTAAAGTTGCCAGATGCGGCCATCCTTTCATCCATTTGTCCTTCTGCATTTATTTTCCCAAACCATGCACTCATACTGTTATTATGTCGCCAAGTAATTAGACTACCTGGCCCAAACATTATGAATTATAAAAGGATAGCAGCATTAGGGAAAAAAACACATTTTGAACCCAAAAACCCATTTGAGTTTTTAAGTTCAAAATACAGGCCTACCTCCTCCCCTACAGCCTGCCTGTCCATCTCCAAAAATACCCTTTTTAATAATTATACGCTCCTCCTTTGCATTGAAAAAAAGCAAACAGTAAAGTTCCCAGATGCGGCCATCCTTTCATCCATTTGTCCTTCTGCATCTATTTTCCCAAACCATGCACTCATACTGTTATTATGTCGCCAAGTAATTAGACTACCTGGCCCAAAAATTATGGATTATAAAAGGGTAGCAGCATAAGGGAACATTACCGTATTTATCGGGGTGTACAACGCACCGGCCTATAACACGCACCCTCATTTTACCAAGGATATTTGGATAAAAAAAGTTTTTACCCAAATATCCTTCATAAAATGAGGGTGCGTGTGTGTGCATGTGTGTACCCCGATACACTGCTTCTCAACCCACAGAGCCCCCAGGAAAGGCAGGGGGAGAGAGAAAATCGCTGCCTGCTTCTCTCCCCCTGCCTTTCCTGGGGTCTAGAGCCCTGCTACCGCCGCTTCTCTCCCCCTGCTATCGGCGCCGCTGCCCCTTCTCTCCCCCTGGCTATCGGTGCCGCTGTCCCATTGCCAGCGCCGATAGCCAGGGGGAGAGAAGCGGCGCCGGTAATGGGGCAACGGCACCGATAGCCAGGGGGGCTTAAGGTGCAGCGGCATCCATTGCCGTCGCCGCTGCCCCGTTGCCTCCCCCATCCCTAGTTGTATAATTACCTGTTGCCGGGGTCGGGTCCGCGCTGCTTCAGGCCTCCGGTGTGCGTCCCCTACATCATTGCTATGCGTTGCGAGACGCAATGACGAGTGATGTCACTCGTCATTGCGCCGCGCCATGCAGTGCATAGCAACGACGCAGGGGATGCACCCCGGAGGCCTGAAGCAGCGCTGACCCGACCCCAGCAACAGGTAATTATACAACCGGGGATGGGGGAGGCAACAGGGAAGCGGCTCCGGCAATGGGTGCCGCTGCCCCTTCTTTCTTTCTTTCTACCTCCTCCCCTACAGCCTGCCTGTCCATCTCCAAAAATACCCTTTTTAATAATTATACGCTCCTCCTTTGCATTGAAAAAAAGCAAACAGTAAAGGTGCCAGATGCGGCCATCCTTTCATCCATTTGTCCTTCTGCATCTATTTTCCCAAACCATGCACTCATACTGCTATTATGTCGCCAAGTAATTAGACTACCTGGCCCAAAAATTATGGATTATAAAAGGATAGCAGCATAAGGGAAAAATACATATTTTGAACCCAAAAACCCATTTGAGTTTTTAAGTTCAAAATACAGGCCTACCTCCTCCCCATCAGCCTGCCTGTCCATCTCCAAAAATACCCTTTTTTAATAATTATGCACTCTTCATTTGCTTTGGAAAAACAAACAGTTAAGTTGCCATATGCTGCTATCCTTTCATCGATTTGTGCTTCTACACCTATGTTCCCAAACCATCATACACTCATACTGTTTTCACTTTGCCAAGTTATCGGACAACCTGGCCCCAAAATTATGGATTATAAAAGGATAGCAGCATAAGGGAAAAATACACATTTTGAACCCAAAAACCCATTTGAGTTTTTAAGTTCAAAATACAGGCCTACCTCCTCCCCTACAGCCTGCCTGTCCATCTCCAAAAATACCCTTTTTAATAATTATACGCTCCTCCTTTGCATTGAAAAAAAGCAAACAGTAAAGTTGCCAGATGCGGCCATCCTTTCATCCATTTGTCCTTCTGCATCTATTTTCCCAAACCATGCACTCATACTGTTATTATGTCGCCAAGTAATTAGACTACCTGGCCCAAAAATTATGGATTATAAAAGGATAGCAGCATTAGTGAAAAATACACATTTTGAACCCAAAAACCCATTTGAGTTTTTAAGTTCAAAATACAGGCCTACCTCCTCCCCTACAGCCTGCCTGTCCATCTCCAAAAATACCCTTTTTAATAATTATACGCTCCTCCTTTGCATTGGAAAAAAGCAAACAGTAAAGTTGCCAGATGCGGGCATCCTTTCATCCATTTGTCCTTCTGCATCTATTTTCCCAAACCATGCACTCATACTGTTATTATGTCGCCAAGTAATTAGACTACCTGGCCCAAAAATTATGGTTTATAAAAGGATAGCAGCATTAGTGAAAAATACACATTTTGAACCCAAAAACCCATTTGAGTTTTTAAGTTCAAAATACAGGCCTACCTCCTCCCCTACAGCCTGCCTGTCCATCTCCAAAAATACCCTTTTTAATAATTATACGCTCCTCCTTTGCATTGAAAAAAAGCAAACAGTAAAGTTGCCAGATGCGGCCATCCTTTCATCCATTTGTCCTTCTGCATCTATTTTCCCAAACCATGCACTCATACTGTTATTATGTCGCCAAGTAATTAGACTACCTGGCCCAAAAATTATGGATTATAAAAGGGTAGCAGCATAAGGGAACATTACCGTATTTATCGGGGTGTACAACGCACCGGCCTATAACACGCACCCTCATTTTACCAAGGATATTTGGGTAAAAAAAGTTTTTACCCAAATATCCTTCATAAAATGAGGGTGCATGTGTGTGCATGTGTGTACCCCGATACACTGCTTCTCAACCCACAGAGCCCCCAGGAAAGGCAGGGGGAGAGAGGCCGTCGCTGCCTGCTTCTCTCCCCCTGCCTTTCCTGGGGTCAGAGCCCTGCTACCGCCGCTTCTCTCCCCCTGCTATCGGCGCCGCTGCCCCTTCTCTCCCCCTGGCTATCGGTGCCGTTGTCCCATTGCCAGCGCTGATAGCCAGGGGGAGAGAAGCGGCGCCGGTAATGGGGCAAAGGCACCGATAGCCAGGGGGGCATAAGGGGCAGCGGCACCCATTGCCGGCGCCGCTGCCCCTTTGCCTCCCCCACCCCTAGTTGTATAATTACCTGTTGCCGGGGTCGGGTCCGAGCTGCTTCAGGCCTCTGTTGTGCGTCCCCTGCATCATTGCTATGCGCTGCGAGACGCAATGACGACTCTCGTCATTGCGCCGCGCCATGCAAAGCATAGCAACGACGCAGGGAATGCACACCGGAGGCTTGAAGCAGCGCTGACCCGACCCCAGCAACAGGTAATTATACAACCGGGGATGGGGGAGGCAACGGGGCAGCGGCGCCGGCAATGGGTGCCGCTGCCCCTTCTTTCCCCCTGTCTGTCGACATCGCTGCCCCATTGCCGGCGCCGTTTCTCTCCCCCTGGCTATCGGTGTCGGCAATGGGGCAGCGGCACTGATAGCCAGGGGGAGAGAAGGGGCAGCAGCGCCGATAGCAGGGGTAACCATCATACACTCATACTGTTTTCACTTTGCCAAGTAATTAGACTACCTGGCCCAAAAATTATGGATTATAAAAGGATAGCAGCATAAGGGAAAAATACACATTTTGAACCCAAAAACCCATTTGAGTTTTTAAGTTCAAAATACAGGCCTACCGCCTCCCCTACAGCCTGCCTGTCCATCTCCAAAAATACCCTTTTTAATAATTATACGCTCCTCCTTTGCATTGAAAAAAAGGAAACAGTAAAGTTGCCAGATGCGGCCATCCTTTCATCCATTTGTCCTTCTGCATCTATTTTCCCAAACCATGCACTCATACTGTTATTATGTCGCCAAGTAATTAGACTACCTGGCCCAAAAATTATGGATTATAAAAGGATAGCAGCATTAGTGAAAAATACACATTGTGAACCCAAAAACCCATTTGAGTTTTTAAGTTCAAAATACAGGCCTACCTCCTCCCCTACAGCCTGCCTGTCCATCTCCAAAAATACCCTTTTTAATAATTATACGCTCCTCCTTTGCATTGAAAAAAAGCAAACAGTAAAGTTGCCAGATGCGGCCATCCTTTCATCCATTTGTCCTTCTGCATCTATTTTCCCAAACCATGCACTCATTATGTTGCCAAATTATTAGACTACCTGGCCCAAAAATTATGGATTATAAAAGGGTAGCAGCATGAGGGAAAATTACCGTATTTATCGGGGTGTACCACGCACCGGCCTATAACACGCACCCTCATTTTACCAAGGATATTTGGGTAAAAAAAGTTTTTTTACCCAAATATCCTTCATAAAATGAGGGTGCGTGTGTGTGCATGTGTATACCCCGATACACTGCTTCTCACCCCACAGAGCCCCCAGGAAAGGCAGGGGGAGAGAGGCCGTCGCTGCCTGCTTCTCTCCCCCTGCCTTTCCTGGGGTCTAGAGCCCTGCTACCGCCGCTTCTCTCCGCCTACTATCGGCGCCGCTGCCCCTTCTCTCCCCCTGGCTATCGGTGCCGCTGTCCCATTGCCAGCGCCGATAGCCAGGGGGAGAGAAGCGGAACCGGCAATGGGGCAACGGCAACGATAGCCAGGGGGGGATAAGGGGCAGCGGCACCCATTGCCGGCGCCGCTGCCCCGTTGCCTCCCCCATCCCTAGTTGTATAATTACCTGTTGCCGGGGTCGGGTCCGCGCTGCTTCAGGCTTCCGGTGTGCGTCCCCTGCATCATTGCTATGCGTTGCGAGATGCAATGACGAGTGACGTCTCTCGTCATTGCGCCACGCCATGCAAAGCATAGCAGCGACGCAGGGAATGCACACCGGAGGCCTGAAGCAGCGCTGACCCGACCCCAACAACAGGTAATTATACGACCGGGGATGGGGGAGGCAACGGGGCAATGGGTGCCGCTGCCCCTTCTTTCCCCCTGTCTGTCGACGCCGCTGCCCCATTGCCGGCGCTGTTTCTCTCCCCCTGGCTATCGGCGCCGGCAATGGGGCAGCGGCACTGATAGCCAGGGGGAGAGAAGGGGCAGCGGCACTGATAGCCAGGGGGAGAGAAGGGGCAGCAGCGCCGATAGCAGGGGTAATCATCATACACTCATACTGTTTTCACTCTGCCAAGTTATCGGACAACCTGGCCCCAAAATTATGGATTATAAATGGATGGCAGCATTAGGGAAAAATACACATTTTGAACCCAAAAACCCATTTGAGTTTTTAAGTTCAAAATACAGGCCTACCTCCTCCCCTTCAGCCTGCCTGTCCATCTCCAAAAATACCCTTTTTTAATAATTATGCACTCTTCGTTCGCTTTGGAAAAACAAACAGTTAAGTTGCCATATGCTGCTATCCTTTCATCGATTTGTGCTTCTACACCTATGGTCCCAAACCATCATACACTCATACTGTTTTCACTTTGCCAAGTTATCGGACAACCTGGCCCCAAATAATGGATTATAAAAGGATAGCAGCATAAGGGAAAAATACACATTTTGAACCCAAAAACCCATTTGAGTTTTTAAGTTCAAAATACAGGCCTACCTCCTCCCCTACAGCCTGCCTGTCCATCTCCAAAAATACCCTTTTTAATAATTATACGCTCCTCCTTTGCATTGAAAAAAAGCAAACAGTAAAGTTGCCAGATGCGGCCATCCTTTCATCCATTTGTCCTTCTGTATCTATTTTCCCAAACCATGCACTCATACTGTTATTATGTCGCCAAGTAATTAGACTACCATGCCCAAAAATTATGGATTATAAAAGGATAGCAGCATTAGTGAAAAATACACATTTTGAACCCAAAAACCCATTTGAGTTTTTAAGTTCAAAATACAGGCCTACCTCCTCCCCTACAGCCTGCCTGTCCATCTCCAAAAATACCCTTTTTAATAATTATACGCTCCTCCTTTGCATTGAAAAAAAGCAAACAGTAAAGTTCCCAGATGCGGCCATCCTTTCATCCATTTGTCCTTCTGCATCTATTTTCCCAAACCATGCACTCATACTGTTATTATGTCGCCAAGTAATTAGACTACCTGGCCCAAAAATTATGGATTATAAAAGGGTAGCAGCATAAGGGAACATTACCGTATTTATCGGGGTGTACCACGCATCCGCCTATAACACACACCCTCATTTTATCAAGGATATTTGGGTAAAATAATTTTTTTACCCAAATATCCTTCATAAAATGAGGGTGCGTGTGTGTGCATGTGTCTACCCCGATACACTGCTTCTCACCCCACAGAGCCCCCAGGAAAGGCAGGGGAAGAGAGGCCGTCGCTGCCTGCTTCTCTCCCCCTGCCTTTCCTGGGGTCTAGAGCCCTGCTACCGCCGCTTCTCTCCCCCTGCTATTGGCGCCGCTGCCCCTTCTCTCCCCCTGGCTATCGGTGCCGCTGTCCCATTGCCAGCGCCGATAGCCAGGGGGAGAGAAGCGGTATCGGCAATGGGGCAGCTGCACCGATAGCCAGGGGGAGATAAGGGGCAGCGGCACCCATTGCCGTCGCCGCTGCCCCGTTGCCTCCCCCATCCCTAGTTGTATAATTACCTGTTGCCGGGGTCGGGTCCGCGCTGCTTTAGGCCTCCAGTGTGCGTCCCCTACATCATTGCTATGCGTTGCGAGACGCAATGACGAGTGATGTCACTCGTCATTGCGCCGCGCCATGCAGCGCATAGCAACGACGCAGGGGATGCACCCCGGAGTCCTGAAACAGCGCTGACCCGACCCCAGCAACAGGTAATTATACAACCGGGGATGGGGGAGGCAACAGGGAAGCGGCGCCGGCAATGGGTGCCGCTGCCCCTTCTTTCTTTCTTTCTACCTTCTCCCCTACAGCCTGCCTGTCCATCTCCAAAAATACCCTTTTTAATAATTATACGCTCCTCCTTTGCATTGAAAAAAAGCAAACAGTAAAGGTGCCAGATGCGGCCATCCTTGCATCCATTTGTCCTTCTGCATCTATTTTCCCAAACCATGCACTCATACTGTTATTATGTCGCCAAGTAATTAGACTACCTGGCCCAAAAATTATGGATTATAAAAGGATAGAAGCATAAGGGAAAAATACATATTTTGAACCCAAAAACCCATTTGAGTTTTTAAGTTCAAAATACAGGCCTACCTCCTCCCCATCAGCCTGCCTGTCCATCTCCAAAAATACCCTTTTTTAATAATTATGCACTCTTCATTTGCTTTGGAAAAACAAACAGTTAAGTTGCCATATGCTGCTATCCTTTCATCGATTTGTGCTTCTACACCTATGTTCCCAAACCATCATACACTCATACTGTTTTCACTTTGCCAAGTTATCGGACAACCTGGCCCCAAAATTATGGATTATAAAAGGATAGCAGCATTAGGGAAAAATACACATTTTGAACCCAAAAACCCATTTGAGTATTTAAGTTCAAAATACAGGCCTACCTCCTCCCCTACAGCCTGCCTGTCCATCTCCAAAAATACCCTTTTAATAATTATACGCTCCTCCTTTGCATTGAAAAAAAGCAAACAGTAAAGTTGCCAGATGCGGCCATCCTTTCATCCATTTGTCCTTCTGCATCTATTTTCCCAAACCATGCACTCATACTGTTATTATGTCGCCAAGTAATTAGACTACCTGGCCCAAAAATTATGGATTATAAAAGGATAGCAGCATAAGGGAAAAATACACATTTTGAACCCAAAAACCCATTTGAGTTTTTAAGTTCAAAATACAGGCCTACCTCCTCCCCTACAGCCTGCCTGTCCATCTCCAAAAATACCCTTTTTAATAATTATACGCTCCTCTTTTGCATTGAAAAAAAGCAAACAGTAAAGTTGCCAGATGCGGCCATCCTTTCATCCATTTGTCCTTCTGCATCTATTTTCCCAAACCATGCACTCATACTGTTATTATGTCGCCAAGTAATTAGACTACCTTGTCCAAAAATTATGGATTATAAAAGGATAGCAGCATTAGTGAAAAATACACATTTTGAACCCAAAAACCCATTTGAGTTTTTAAGTTCAAAATACAGGCCTACCTCCTCCCCTACAGCCTGCCTGTCCATCTCCAAAAATACCCTTTTTAATAATTATATGCTCCTCCTTTGCATTGAAAAAAAGCAAACAGTAAAGGTCCCAGATGCGGTCATCCTTTCATCCATTTGTCCTTCTGCATCTATTTTCCCAAACCATGCACTCATACTGTTATTATGTCGCCAAGTAATTAGACTACCTGGCCCAAAAATTATGGATTATAAAAGGGTAGCAGCATAAGGGAACATTACCGTATTTATCAGGGTGTACCACGCATCGGCCTATAACACACACCCTCATTTTACCAATGATATTTGGGTAAAAGAATTTTTTTACCCAAATATCCTTCATAAAATGAGGGTGCGTGTGTGTGCATGTGTATACCCCGATACACTGCTTCTCACCCCACAGAGCCCCCAGGAAAGGCAGGGGAGAGAGGCCGTCGCTGCCTGCTTCTCTCCCCCTGCCTTTCCTGGGGTCTAGAGCCCTGCTACCGCCGCTTCTCTCCCCCTGCTATCGGCGCCGCTGCCCCTTCTCTCCCCCTGGCTATCGGAGCCGCTGTCCCATTGCCAGCACCGATAGCCAGGGGGAGAGAAGCGGTGTCGGCAATGGGGCAGCTGCACCGATAGCCAGGGGGAGATAAGGGGCAGCGGCACCCATTGCCGTCGCCGCTGCCACGTTGCCTCCCCCATCCCTAGTTGTATAATTACCTGTTGCCGGGGTCGGGTCCGCGCTGCTTCAGGCCTCCGGTGTGTGTCCCCTACATCATTGCTATGCGTTGCGAGACGCAATGACGAGTGATGTCACTCGTCATTGCGCCGCGCCATGCAACGCATAGCAACGACGCAGGGGATGCACCCCGGAGGCCTGAAGCAGCGCTGACCCGACCCCAGCAACAGGTAATTATACAACCGGGGATGGGGGAGGCAACGGGGAAGCCGCGCCGGCAATGGGTGCCGCTGCCCCTTCTTTCTTTCTTTCTACCTTCTCCCCTACAGCCTGCCTGTCCATCTCCAAAAATACCCTTTTTTAATAATTATACGCTCCTCCTTTGCATTGAAAAAAAACAAACAGTAAAGTTGCCAGATGCGGCCATCCTTTCATCCATTTGTCCTTCTGCATCTATTTTCCCAAACCACGCACTCATACTGTTGTTATGTCGCCAAGTAATTAGACTACCTGGCCCAAAAATTATGGATTATAAAAGGATAGCAGCATAAGGGAAAAATACACATTTTGAACCATAAAACCCATTTGAGTTTTTAAGTTCAAAATACAGGCCTACCTCCTCCCCTACAGCCTGCCTGTCCATCTCCAAAAATACCCTTTTTAATAATTATACGCTCCTCCTTTGCATTGAAAAAAAGCAAACAGTAAAGTTGCCAGATGCGGCCATCCTTTCATCCATTTGTCCTTCTGCATCTATTTTCCCAAACCATGCACTCATACTGTTATTATGTCGCCAAGTAATTAGACTACCTGGCCCAAAAATTATGGTTTATAAAAGGATAGCAGCATTAGTGAAAAATACACATTTTGAACCCAAAAACCCATTTGAGTTTTTAAGTTCAAAATACAGGCCTACCTCCTCCCCTACAGCCTGCCTGTCCATCTCCAAAAATACCCTTTTTAATAATTATACGCTCCTCCTTTGCATTGAAAAAAAGCAAACAGTAAAGTTCCTAGATGCGGCCATCCTTTCATCCATTTGTCCTTCTGCATCTATTTTCCCAAACCATGCACTCATACTGTTATTATGTCGCCAAGTAATTAGACTACCTGGCCCAAAATTTATGGATTATAAAAGGGTAGCAGCATAAGGGAACATTACCGTATTTATCGGGGTGTACCACGCATCCGCCTATAACACACACCCTCATTTTACCAAGGATATTTTGGTAAAATAATTTTTTTACCCAAATATCCTTCATAAAATGAGGGTGCGTGTGTGTGCATGTGTATACCCCGATACACTGCTTCTCACCCCACAGAGCCCCGAGGAAAGGCAGGGGGAGAGAGGCCGTCGCTGCCTGCTTCTCTCCCCCTGCCTTTCCTGGGGTCTAGAGCCCTGCTACCGCCGCTTTTCTCCCCCTGCTATCGGCGCCGCTGCCCCTTCTCTCCCCCTGGCTATCGGTGCCGCTGTCCCATTGCCAGCGCCGATAGCCAGGGGGAGAGAAGCGGTGTCGGCAATGGGGCAGCTGCACCGATAGCCAGGGGGAGATAAGGGGCAGCGGCACCCAAACCATCATACACTCATACTGTTTTCACTTTGCCAAGTTATCGGACAACCTGGCCCCAAAATTATGGATTATAAAAGGATAGCAGCATAAGGGAAAAATACACATTTTGAACCCAAAAACCCATTTGAGTTTTTAAGTTCAAAATACAGGCCTACCTCCTCCCCTACAGCCTGCCTGTCCATCTCCAAAAATACCCTTTTTAATAATTATACGCTCCTCCTTTGCATTGAAAAAAAGCAAACAGTAAAGTTGCCAGATGCGGCCATCCTTTCATCCATTTGTCCTTCTGCATCTATTTTCCCAAACCATGCACTCATACTGTTATTATGTCGCCAAGTAATTAGACTACCTGGCCCAAAAATTATGGATTATAAAAGGATAGCAGCATTAGTGAAAAATACACATTTTGAAGCCAAAAACCCATTTGAGTTTTTAAGTTCAAAATACAGGCCTACCTCCTCCCCTACAGCCTGCCTGTCCATCTCCAAAAATACGTTTTTTAATAATTATACACTCTTCGTTTGCTTTGGAAAACAAACAGTTAAGTTGCCATATGCTGCTATCCTTACATCGATTTGTGCTTCTACACCTATGTTCCCAAACCATCATACACTCATACTATTTTCACTTTGCCAAGTTATCGGACAACCTGGCCCCAAAATTATGGATTATAAAAGGATAGCAGCATGAGGGAAAAATACACATTTTGAACCCAAAAACCCATTTGAGTTTTTAAGTTCAAAATACAGGCCTACCTCCTCCCCTACAGCCTGCCTGTCCATCTCCAAAAATACCCTTTTCAATAATTATAAGCTCCTCCACTGCATTGAAAAAAATCAAACAGGAAACTTGCCATATGCGGCCATCCTTTCATCGAATTGTGCTTCAACACCTATGTTCCAAAACCATCATACACTCATACTGTTCTCACTTTAACAAGTTATCGGAGTACCTATCCCCAAAATTATGGATTTTAAAAGGATAGCAGCATAAGGGAAAAATACATATTTTGAACCCAAAAACCCATTCAAAATACAGGCCTACGTCCTCCCCTTCAGCCTGCCTGTCCATCTCCAAATATACCCTTTTTAATAATTTTACGCTCCTCCTTTGCATTGAAAAAAAGCAAACAGTAAAGTTGCCATATGCAGCCATCCTTTCATCCATTTGTCCTTCTGCACCTATTTTCCGAAACCATGCACTCATACTGTTATTATGTCGCCAAATAATTAGACTACCTGGCCCAAAAGTTATGGATTATAAAAGGGTAGCAGCATAAGGGAAAATTACCATATTTATCGGGGTGTACCAAGCACCGGCCTATAACACGCACCCTCATTTTACCAAGGATATTTGGGTAAAAAAAGTTTTTTACCCAAATATCCTTCATAAAATGAGGGTGCGTGTGTGTGCATGTGTATACCCCGATACATTGCTTCTCACCCCACAGAGCCCCCAGGAAAGGCAGGGGGAGAGAGGCCGTCGCTGCCTGATTCTCTCCCCCTGCCTTTCCTGGGGTCTAGAGCCCTTCTACCGCCGCTTCTCTCCCCCTGCTATCGGCGCCGCTGCCCCTTCTCTCCCCCTGGCTATTGGTGCTGCTGTCCCATTGCTAGCGCCGATAGCCAGGGGGGAGAAGCGGCGCCGGCAATGGGGCAACGGCACGGATAGCCAGGGGGGGATAAGAGGCAGCGGCATCCATTGCCGGCGCCGCTGCCCCGTTGCCTCCCCCATCCCTAGTTGTATAATACCTGTTGCCGGGGTCGGGTCCGCGCTGCTTCAGGCCTCCGGTGTGCGTCCCCTGCATCATTGCTATGCGTTGCGAGACGCAATGACGAGTGACGTCTCCCGTTATTGCGCCGCGCCATGCAAAGCAAAGCAACGACGCAGGAAATGCACACCGGAGGCCTGAAGCAGCGCTGACCCGACCCCAGCAACAGGTAATTATACAACCGGGGATGGGGGAGGCAACGGGGCAGCGGCGCCGGCAATGTGTGCTGCTGCCCCTTCTTTCCCCCTGTCTGTCGACACCGCTGCCCCATTGCCGGCGCCGTTTCTCTCCCCCTGGCTATCGGCGCCGGCAATGGGGCAGCGGCACTGATAGTCAGGGGGAGAGAAGGGGCAGCAGCGCCGATAGCAGGGGTAACCATCATACACTCATACTGTTTTCACTTTGCCAAGTTATCGGACAACCTGGCCCCAAAATTATGGATTATAAAAGGATAGCAGCATGAGGGAAAAATACACATTTTGAACCCAAAAACCCATTTGAGTTTTGAAATTCAAAATACAGGCCTAGCTACTCCCCTTCACCCTGCCTGTCCATCTTTAAAGGGGTACTCCGGTGAAAAACTTTTTTTTTTTTTAAATCAACTGGTGCCAGAAAGTTAAACAGATTTGTAAATGACTTCTATTAAAAAATATTAATCCTTCCTGTACTTATTAGCTGCTGAATACTACAGCAAAAATTATTTTCTTTTTGAAACACAGAACTGTCTGCTGACATCACGAGCACAGTGCTCTCTGCTGACATCTCTGTCCATTTTATGAACTGTCCAGAACAGCATATGTTTGCTATGGGGATTTCCTTTTACCCTGGACAGTTCCTAAAATGGAAAGAGATGTCAGCAGAGACCACTGTGCTCATAATGTCAGCAGAATTTCCACTGTAGTATTCAGCAGTTGTCAGCAGAATTTCCACTGTAGTATTCAGCAGAAAAAAGTTTTTCACCGGAGTACCCCTTTAACTTCTTGGGGACGGAGCCCATTATAACCCTAAGGACGGGAGCATTTTTTGCAATTCTGACCACTGTCACTTTAAGCATTAATAACTCTGGGATGCCTTTACTTTTCATTCTGATTCTGAGATTGTTTTTTCTGGACATATTCTACTTTATGTTAGTGGTAATTTTTTGTCGATTCTTGCATCATTTCTTGGTGAAAAATTCAAAAATTTGATGAAAAAATTGAAAATGTTGCATTTTTCTAACTTTGAAGCTCTCTGCTTGTAAGGAAAACAGACATTCCAAATAAATGATATATTGATTTACAAATACAATATGTCTACTTTATGTTTGCATCATAAAGTTGACATGTTTTTACTTTTGGAAAACATCAGAGGGCTTAAAAGTTCAGAAGCAATTTTTCAGGGGCCAGTTCAGTTTTGAAGTGTATTTGAAGGGCCTTCATATTAGAAATACCCCATAAATTACCCCATTATAAAAACTGCACCACTCAAAGTATTCAAAATGACATTCAGTAAGTTTGTTAACCCTTTAGGTGTTTCACCGGAATAGCAGAAAAGTGAAGGAGAAAATTCAAAATCTTCATTTTTTACACTCGCATGCTCTTGTAGACCCAGTTTTTGAAATTTTACAAGGGGGAATAGGAGAAAAAGCCCCCCAAAATGTGTAACCCAATTTCTCTCAAGTATGGAAATGCCTCATATGTGTATGTCAAGTGTTTGGCGGGCGCAGTAGAGGGCTCAGAATGGAAGGAGCGACAATGGGATTTTGGAGAGTGAATTTTGCTGAAATTGTTTTTGGGGGCATGTCACATTTAGGAAGCCCCTATGGTGCCAGAACAGCAAAAAAAAAAAAAAAAAACACATGGCATACTATTTAGGAAACTACACCCCTCAAGGCATGTAACAAGGGGTCCGGTGAGCCTTAACACCCCACAGGTGTTTGACGACTTTTTTGTTAAATTCGGATGTGTAAATGAAAAAAAAAGATTTCACTAAAGTGCAGTTTTTTTCCCCAAATGTACCATTTCTACAAAGGGTAATGGGAGAAAAATCCCCCCAAAATTTGGAACACAATTTCTCCCGAGTATGGAGATACCCCATATGTGGCCCTAAACTGTTGCCTTGAAATACGACAGGGCTCTGAAGTGCGCATTTGAGGCCTGAATAAGGAATTTTCAATAGGGGCAGACCCGGTTACAAGGACGGGGCTTGTCTCCACCAAAACCCTACAGCAGTGTTTCCCAAACAGGGTGCCTCCAGCTGTTGCAAGACTCCCAGCCTGTCAGGACAGTCTATGGCTGTCCGGCAACACTGGGAGTTGTGGTTTTGCAACAGCTGGAGGCGCCATTTAGGAAACACTGCCGTATGAGACGTTTTTCATTTTTATTGGGGGGGGGGGGCGACGTGCAAGGGGGTGTATATGTAGCATTTTATTTTTTATTATTTGTTAGTGTAGTGTTTTTAGGGTATATTCACACAGGCAGGGGTTCACAATAAGTTTCCTTGAAGGAAACCCACTGTAGATCCGCCTGTGTGAATGTACCCTGTACATTCACAGGGGGGGGGGGCGCCCCAAACCTTCAGCGGTGGCAAAATGACAACTCCCAGAATGCACTGACAGACCGTACATGCTGGGAATTGTAGTTTTACAACAGCTGTAGGCACACTGGTGGGGAATCACTGAGTTAGAAAACAGACTTTAGCTCAGTGATTCCAACCCATGTGCCTCTAGCTGTTGCAAGACTACAACTCCCAGCATGTACGGTCTGTCAGTGCACTCTGGGAGTTGTAGTTTTGCAACAGCTGGATGCACACGGGTTGGAATCACTGAGTTAGGAAACAGACTCTTGCTCAGTGTTTCCCAACCAGTGTGCCTACAGCTGTTGCAAAACTACAGTTCCCAGCGTGGCCAGACAGTCAGGGATGCTGGGCATGTAGTTCTGCAATATCTGGCCCTTCAGATGTTGCAGAACTACAACTCCCAGCATGCCTGGACAGTCTGGGCATGCTAGGAGTTGTAGTTATGCAACAACTGGGGAAGAACAGTTTGGAGACCGCTATGTAGTGGCCTCCAAACTGTAGCCCTCCAGATGTTGCAAAACTACAACTCCAAGCATGCCCAGACTGTCCAGGCATGTTGGGAGTTGTAGTTCTGCAACATTTGAAGGTCCAGATATTGCAGAACTACACGCCCAGCATCCCTGACTGTCTGGGCATGCTGGGAGTTGTAGTTTTGCAACATCTGGAGGGCTACAGTTTGGAGACCACCATATAGTGGTCTCCAAACTGTGCCACTTCAGATGTTGCAAAATTACAACTCCCAGCATGCCCAGACATTCAGTGAATGCTGAAATTTGTAGTTTTGCAACATCTGGAGGACCACAGTTTAGAGACCACTACACAGTGGTCTCCAAACTGTGACCCTCCAGATGCTGCAAAACTACAACTCCCAGCATGCCCAGACAGCCTTTGGCTGTGTGGGCATGCTGGGAGTTGTAGTTTTGCAGCTTATAGAAGGCCACAGTGAAGATCACTTATGTGCGATCTTCACTGCAGCCTTCTCCGCCGCACTTTCCGGCCGCCGTTCTTCCTGCTTGCGCCACTGCTACGGGATGCCGCCTCCGAAGGTCCGGGTAAGCCGAGCCATGCTCCCCCCTCTCCGCTCGTGTTCCCCGCTCTGTACCGACTTCCGATCGGTGGCCAGGGCGGGGGAAATTAACTCTAACCCCCTAGCTCTGCTACATACACACACTCACACACCTGCCTCTGCTACATACACATACTAACACATATACATAGACCTAACAGCGATATCTTCTTGTCTCTCCCTGCACATACAGTGGTATATTCTTAGCTGTGGTCACCATGGTTACACTACACAGGTGCAATCTCCTGCACTCATCAAGAGCAGCTGGGGAGTTTGAATTTTACACAGTTTGAAGTCTGAACTGTGCCGGAACTATTTCACCTGCACTATAACCTGATGTATTTTCCAGTTGAATCAGGTTAGACTGCGGGTGAAGGGGTGATCATAAGTGGTCTATAATCATTTCTTTTTTTTTTAAAAGGTACATGAAAAAGATTTTAAGTATCACAGAGATAATCTGACTGGCGACAAAAGCATAGTAATCTCCGCAATCCAAATGGAAAATTAAATGCATGATTTAGAGCATCTTGCTAAGTGCAGTCCAAGATGGCTTTAAAAATATGGTCATCCCGCAAGATTTCTGTCGGTAAATGAAATGTACGCAGTTAATTAATTTGTGTGTACTAAATATGTCACTCCAAGGTACACCAAAACTTACACATCTGGAGGAAATGCTCCACCAGAATGTGCGCAAAAAAAGACGCAAAAAAACTGCTTGCGCAAAACTTTGCGCAAAAAATTTAACACAATGTGTGTAAGCACTCCCTTCTCCAATTTCCCCAAATAGCAGGGGGGTGAAAGATATTGTAGGGAAAGAGTATAAAGAAAAAGGGGGAGGTGTAGAATGCATTTGACTGATTTCACATTGGGGTGACCAAAACTAGGCAACCAGTACTACTCGCCAAGTTCGCACAAAAAAAGTCCCCTCCAGGAGCTTACAATTTATCAAAACCTGTGCAGAGGAAATGTTGCCCAGTTGCCCATAGCAACCAATCAGCTTGCTTATTTTATTTTTAACAAGGCCTCTGCAAAATGAATTTTAATCTGACAATGAAAATTAATCTGATTGGTTGCTATTGGCAACTGGTCAACTTTTCCTTTGCACAGATTTTGATAAATCTCACCAAAAATCTCTAAAGGATGAAAGATGATACTCTTCCTGTACATAGGTTTTGATAAATATCCCATGTGTCTAGAAGTTCAGCACTGAGGCCATTGAAATGATTGTGTTAGTTACATGAATCTGGTGTTAATAGTGAGAAATGTATAGAAAAACATGTAGTGTCCTACCTGTGCCGTCCTTCAGATGAATGTTGCTGCATCCTAGGAGTTTGTTAAAAGGGAATAGAAAACAGAGCTATTTGTTTCCAAAAACAGCACCATACCTGTCCTCATGTTGTATGTAATATTACAAGTTTTCTCCATTCACTTTTGAAGAATTGAGCAGCGATATCACACACAACATTAGGACAGAGGTGGTGCAGTTTTCAGAAGAAATCAGCTCTGATTTTCTCATCCTGGATTACCCCTTTCAACTTCTCTTTGCTGAATGTTTTCTTTATCCTGTCCTAGGCATTTTGAAGGCATGCTAGGAACCAATCTTCTTGGTTTGTTGGTTGTATTCGGCTGCTCCTGGCCATCCTCCCTCTGATCCTTGAAATGTCTTGTCTTCTTTGTTGCCTGATTATAAGAAAGGCAAAGATATAGCTAATCCCTTGTGAGGTCACATGTGTGATGTCACCAACCTTGTCTCACAGTTCTATAAGCGAGGGAAGAAATGTAAAAACACACACACATATAATATATATATATAGATAGATACTTGTCTCTATTGCTATGGAAAAGGGTAATTTTTGAATTTTTCTGCCATTTTCTTCTACATAGTAGTTCTATTCTGCATGCTTTAATATATATATATATATATATATATATATATATATATATATATGTATAAAAACTCAATCGGGGAGATTTATCAAAACCTGTGCAGAGGAAAAGTTGCCCAGTTGCCCATAGCAACCAATCAGATCACTTATTTCATTTTGCAGAGGCCTTCCTAAAAATGAAAGAAGCGATCCGATTGGTTGCTATGGGCAACTCAGCAACTTTTCCTCTGGACAGGTTTTGATAAATCTCCCCCAATGTGTGTATGTGTGTACGTTCCGGCATCACGTCCAAACGGCTAAAGATATTAACATGAAACTTGGTACATATGTTACTTATATGTCAACAACAAACATAGGATAGGTGATTTAACCCTTACTCACCCCCATTTGCCAGGGGCGGGGTTTATGCTTAAAGTCCCATACAAGTCAATGGGAAATGTGTGTTCCCACATAACTTCAAGAGATATTTCAATACCTGGTACACATATTACTGGTCGGGATAGGAGGTCGGGATATGAGGACAGGAAAGGAGGATGGGATAGGAGGTCGGGATAGGAGGACGGGATACGAGGACCAGGATAAGAGGTCGGGATAGGAGGTCGGGATAGGAGGTCGAGATAGGAGGACGGGATAGGAGGACGGGATAGGAGGATGGGATATGAGAACGTGATAGGAGGAAGAGATAGGGGACGGGATAGGAGGTCGAGATAGATGGACTGGATAGGAGGTCAGGATAGGAAGTCGGGATAGGAGGTCGAGATAGGAGGACGGGATAGGAGGACAAGATAGGAGGACGAGATAGGAGGACGGGATAGGAGGTCGAGATAGGAGGTTGGGATATGAGGATGGGATATGGGGTTGGGATATGACAACAATATATGAGGAGGGGATATGAAATCAAAAGCTTCCTCCTTTGTTTATTTTCCTCCCCAACAAGGATTAGAAAGGAAAAACCGGGCAATGCCGGGTATTCAGCTAGTATATATATATATATATATATATATATATATATATATATATATATAAAACTCAATGGGAGAGATTTAACAAAACTTGTGCAGAGCAAGAGTGGTGCAGTTGCCCTTGGCAACCAATCAGATTGCTTCTTTCATTTTACAGAGGCCTTTTTAAAAAAGGAAAGAAGCAAGCTGATTGGTTGCTATGGGCAACTGGGCAACTTTTCCTGTGGACAGGTTTTGATAAATCTCCCCCAATGTGTGTGTGTGTATGTATGTGTGTATGTTCCAGCATCACGTCCAAACGGCAAAAGATATTAACATGAAACTTGGCACACATGTTACTTATATGTCAACAACAAAGATAGGATAGGTGATTTAACCCTTACTCAACCCCATTTGCCAGGGTCAGGGTTTTTGTTTAAAGTCCCATACAAGTCTATGGAAAATATATGTTACTGCATAACTTTTGAAATGGCTGGAGATATTTCGATAATACCCTTAACTACCCCATTTGTGAGGGTCAGGGTTTTTGTTTAACCCCCTCACGACGAGTGACGTACATGTACGGCGCCACGAAGTGACACTTGGCGTGCGGCGACGTACATGTACGTCGCGGGGTTCCGGGAGCGCCGCGTCACCGGTAGCGGTGATCGGGCCGGGATGACTGCTGTTATCCAACAGCAGGCATCCCGGCACATCGCCGAGGGGGTACTGAGACCCCCCCATGACCGCGATGGGCGCCAATCGCAGGTCAATTCAGACCTGCGATCTGTGCGATTCCGGGTCATACGGGTCACTGGTGACCCGGTGACCTGGAAAATAAGAGGGTTCGGGGGTGTCCGAGACACTCTTGATCCCCCTGAAGGGATAGGTGCCACCCCTCCTATCCCTGCTATTGGTCGGCCGAGCAACCGACCAATAGCAGACCGGGGGAAGGGGGGGGGTTAAAGTTCGGTTTCCCCGCTTTGCCCACCTATCGGTGTCCGGGCAAAATGGGGGAACTGTCCAGGGACCGGCGCCGAAGGTCCCTTACCTGGATCCCGGAGCGCGATCCTCCATGCGGGGATCCACCACGTGCGGTGGCAGCAGCAATTCATCCGGGTCCTGCCAGGTGAGTTGTTGCCTAGCAACATCCGGAGGACCACAGTTTACAGAGGGGTTCAGGTTGTAGATCACTATACAGTGGTCTCAAACTGTAGACCTCCAGATGTTGCAAAACTACAACTCTCAGCATGCCCAGACAGCAGTTTGCTGTCTGGGCATGCTGCGAGTTGTAGTTTTGCAACATCTGGAGGGCCACAGTTTAGAGACCACTGGACAGTGATTTACAACCTGAACCCCTCTAAATCTTGCAAAACTACAACTCCCAGCATTCAGGAACAGCATAAGGCTGTCTTGGCATGCTGGGAGTTGTACTTGCGTGCCTCCAGCCGTTGCATAACTACATCTTCCAGCATGCCCTTCCGCAATCAGTACATGCTGGGAGTTGTAGTTTTACAACAGCTGGAGGCACACTGGTTGGAAAATACTGAGTTAGGTCATAGAACCTAATTCAAGGTTTTCCAACCAGTGTGCCTCCAGCTGTTGCAAAACTACAACTCCCAGCATGCATGGTCTGTCAGTGTATGCTGGGAGTTGTAGTTTTGACCCCCCCCTCCCATGTGAATGTACAGGCTACATTCACACTGGCGGCAGATTACAGTGAGTTCCCCGCTTCAAGTTTGAGCTGCAGCAAATTTTCTGCCGCAGCTCAAACTCCTAGCGGGAGACTCAGTGTAATCTGCCTCCAGTGTGAATGCAACCTAAAAACACTACACTACACTAACATAAAATAAAGAGTAAAACACTACATATACACACATACACTGCCCCCCCTACCACCCCCCTTCCCCAATGAAAATGAAAAACTTATTGTTCGGCAGTGTTTCTAAGATGGAGCCTCCAGCTGTTGCAAAACGAAAACTTCCAGCATTTCTGGACAGCAATTGACTGTCCAAGCATGCTGGGAGTTTTACAACAGCTGGAGGCACCCTGTTTGGGAATCACTGGCATAAAATACCCCTATGTCCCTAATTCAGGCCTCAAATGCGCATGGCGCTCTCATTTTGAAGCCCTGTTGTATTTCAAGGCAACAGTATAGGGTCACATATGGGGTATCCCTGTACTCGGGAGAAACTGCCTAACAAATTTTGGGGGGCTTTTTCTCCTTTTTTACACTAACATGCTGGTGTTGCCCTATACTTTTCATTTTCACAAGAGGTAAAAGGGAAAAACGCCCCCCAAAATTTGTAACGCAATTTCTCCCGAGTAAGGAGATACCCCATATGTGGGCGCAAAGTGCTCTGGGGCACACAACAAGGCCCAGAAGGGAGAGTGCGCCATGTACATTTGAGGTGATTTGCACAGGGGTGGCTGATTGTTACAGCGGTTCTGACAAAACACACCCACATGTGACCCCATTTTGGAAACTACACCCCTCACAGATTTTCCTTACAAGCAGAGAGCTTCAAAGTTAGAAAAATGCAAAATTTTTATTTTTTTCATCAAATTTGGGGATTTTTCACCAAGAAAGGATGCAAGTTACCACAAAAATTTACCACTATGCTAAAGTAGAATATGTCACGAAAATACAATCTCAGAATCAGAATGATAAGTAAAAGCATTCCAGAGTTATTAATGTTTAAAGTGACAGTGGTCAGATTTGCAAAAAAGGGCTTCGTCCCAGAGGTGAAAATGGGCTGCGTCCTTAAGGGGTTAAAGTCCCATGCAAATCATTGGGAAATGTATGTTCCCACATAACTTCCGTACAGGTTGAGATATTTCAATAATACCTGGTACACATATTACTTATATGTCAAATAAAAAGATATGATAGTTAAATTAACCCTTACATACACCCTTATATAAAAGATGGGTTTTTGTTTCAAGTCCCATGCAAGTATATGGGACTTCCAGTACCTTACTCCACAAGCTCCGTTCTGCATCTCCTGGTGAATGTGTCAATCTGGCTTGCAAGCCACACCCCATCTCACATAGAAAAGCCCACATTTTAAGCCCCACTCCTTATATTATCTACCCTTATTGTGCATCGGTCTGGCTTGCAAATCACACCCAGTCCCACAAAGCCACGTCCCCTTCTATTTTCAGCTTACAATATCTTCACCACAAATCAGTCCCATCTGAGGACAGGATATGAGGATGGGACATAAGGAAGGGATATGAGGTCGGGATATGAGGACAGGATATGAGGATGGGATATAAGGATGGTATATGAGGTCGGGATACAAAGACGGGATGTGGGGACAGGATATGAGGATGGGCTATAAGGTCGGGATATGAGGATGGGATATGTAGTCAAGATAGGAGGTGGGAATATGAGGACAGGATATAATGATGGGATATGAGGTTGAGATATGAGGACAGAATATGAGAATGGAATATGAGGACGGGATAGAAGGTCGAGTTATGAGGACAGGATTTGAGGATGGGATATGAGGATGGGATATAAGGTCGGGATATGAGGACAGGATATGAAGTCGGGATATGAGGACAGGATATGAGGTTGGGACATAAGGACGGGATATGAGGATAGCATATGAGGACAGGATATGAGGATGGGACATAAGGATGGGATATGAGGTTGTGATATGAGGATGGGATATGAGGACAGGATATGAGGATGGGATGTGAGGACGGGATAGGAGGATGGGATATTAGGTCTGGATAGGAGGACGGGATATGAGGACAGGATAAGAGGATGGGATATAAGGTCGGGATATGAAGTAGGGATATGAGGACAAGATGTGAGGATGGGATGTGAGGTCGGGATATGAGGACAGGATATTAGGTCGTGATAAGAGGATGGATATGAGGACAGGATATGAGGTCGGGATATGAGGAAGGGATATGAGGATTGGATTGGAGGTCGAGATAGGAGGTCGGGATAGGAGGTCGAGATAGGAGGATGGGATATGAGGACGGGATAGGAGGACGGGATAGAAGGACGGAATAGGAGGTCGGGATAGGAGGTCGAGATATGATGACGGGATAGGAGATTGGGATATGAGGACGTGATATGGGGTTGGGATATGAAACAATATATGAGGACGGGATATGAAGTCAAAAGCTTCCTCCTTTGTTTATTTTCCTCCCCAACAAGCATTAGGAAGGAAAAACCGGGCAATGATGGGTATTCAGCTAGTATATATATATAAAACTCAATGAGGGAGATTTATCAAAACTTGTGCAGAGCAAGAGTGGTGCAGTTGCCCATGGCAACCAATCAGATTGCTTCTTTCATTTTACAGAGGCCTTATTAAAAACGGAAAGAAGCAAGCCGATTGGTTGCTATGGGCAACTGAACAAATGGACAACTTTTCCTGTGGACAGGTTTTGATAAATCTCCCCCAATGTGTGTGTGTGTGTGTGTATGTATGTGTGTGTATGTTCCAGCATCACGTCCAAAAGGCAAAAGATATAAACATGAAACTTGGCACACACGTTACTTATATGTCAACAACAAAGATATGATAGGTGATTTAACCCTTACTCCCCATTACACCCCATTTGCCAGGGTCAGGGTTTTTGTTTAAAGTCCCATACAAGTCTATGGAAAATATATGTTACTGCATAACTTTCCAAAATGGCTTGAGCTATTTCGATAATACTTGGTCACATGTTACTTATATGACCACTTAAACTATAGGATAATTAATTTAACCCTTAACTACCCCCATTTGTCAGGGTCGGGGTTTTTGTTTAAAGTCCCATGCAAATCATTGGGAAATGTATGTTCCGACATAACTTCCGTACAGCTGGAGATATTTCAATAATACCTGGTACACATATTACTTATATGTCAAATAAAAAGATATGATAGTTAAATTAACCTTGTATAAAAGATGGGTTTTTGTTTCAAGTCCCATGCAAGTATATGGAACTTCCAGTACCTTACTCCACAAGCTCCGTTCTGCATCTCCTGGTGAATGTGTCAATCCGGCTTGTAAGCCATACTCCATCTCACATAGACAAGCCCACATTTTAAGCCCCACTCCTTATATTATCTACCTTTTATGTGCATCGGTCTGGCTTGCAAATCATGCCCAGTCCCACAAAGCCACGTCCCCTTCTATTTTCAGCTTACAATATCTTCATCACAAATCAGTCCCATCTGAGGACAGGATATGAGGATGGGATATAAGGTCGGGATATGAGGATGGGATATGAGGTCAAGATAGGAGGTGGGAATATGAGGACAGGATATAAGGATGGGATATGAGGTTGAGATATGAGGACAGAATATGAGAATGAAATATGAGGACGGGATAGGAGGATGGGAGATAAGGACGGGATATGAGGATGGGATATGAGGACAGGATATGAGGTCGGGATATGAGGATGGGATATGAGGACGAGATAGGAGGATGGGATATTAGGTCTGGATAGGAGGAGAGCATATGAGGATGGCATACGAGGTCGGGATATGAGAATGGGATATAAGGACAGGATATGAGGTACAGGATAAGAGGATGGGATATAAGGTCGGGATATGAGGTAGGGATATGAGGACAAGATGTGAGGACAGGATGTGAGGTCGGGATATGAGGACAGGATATTAGGTCGTGACAAGAGGATTGATATGAGGACAGAATATGAGGTTGGGATGCACTAATACTCTTCTCACTTTGCCAAGTTATCGGACAACCTGGCCCCAAAATTATGGATTATAGAAGGATAGCAGCATAAGGGAAAAATACACATTTTGAACCGAAAAACCAATTGAAAATACAGGCCTACGTCCTCCCCTTCAACCTGCCTGTCCATCTACAAATATACCCTTTTTAATAATAATAATACACTCCTCCTTTGCATTGAAAAAAAGCAAACAGTAAAGTTGCCACATGCAGCCATCCTTTCATCCATTTGTCCATCTGCACCTATTTTCCCAAACCATGCACTCATACTGTTCTCATTTTGCCAAGTTATCGGACAACCTGGCCCCAAAATTATGGATTATAAAAGGGTAGCAGCATAAGGAAAAATTACAGTATTTATTGGGGTATACCACGCACCGGCCTATAACACGCACATAACATTTTACCAAAGATATTTGGGTAAAAAAAAGTTTTATACCCCAATATCCTTCATTAAATGAGGGTGCGTGTGTGTGCATGTGTATACCCCGATACACTGTTTCTGACCCCACAGAAGCCCCAGAAAAGGCAGGGGGAGAGAGGCCGTTGCTGCCCGCTTCTCTCCCCCTGCCTTTCCTGGGGTCTAGAGCCCTGCTACCGCCGCTTCTCTCCCTCTGCTATCGGCGCCGCTGCCCCTTCTCTCCCCCTGGCTATTGGTGCTGCTGCCCCCTTGCCGGCGCCGATAGCCAGAGGGAGAGAAGCGGCGCCGGCAATGGGGCAGCGGCACCGATAGCCAGGGGGAGAGAAGGGGCAGCGGCACCCATTGCCGGCGCCGCTGCCCCGTTGCCTCCTCCATCCCTGGTTGTATAATTACCTGTTGCCAGGGTCGGGTCCGCGCTGCTAAAGGCCTCCGGTGTGCGTCCCCTGCGTCATTGCTATGTGCTGCGAGACGCAATGACGAGTGACGTCACTCGTCATTGCGCCGCGCCATGCAGCGCACAACAACGACGCAGGGTATGCACACTGGAGGCCTGAAGCAGCCCATACCCGACCCAAGCAACAGGTAATTATACAACCGGGGATGGGGGAGGCAACGGGGCAGCGGCGCAGGCAATGGGTGCCGCTGCACCTTTTCTCCCCGTCTGTCGGCGCCGCTGCCCCATTGCCGGCGCCACTTCTCTCCCCCTGGCTATCGGTGCCGGCAATGGGGCAGCGGCGCCGATAGCAGGGGTAGAGAAGCCGTCAGCGACGGCAGGTCTCTGCACCTGCAAAAGCCGCTGCAGTTCATTGATGTAAAGAGCCCGCTTTAAATCACTGAACTGCAGCGGCTTATCGGCGTATAACACGCAGATAGACTTTAGGCTAAAAATTTTAGCCTAAAAAATGTGTGTTATACGCCGATAAATAAGGTACACATTTTGAACCGAAAAACCCATTTGAGTTATTACGTTCAAAATACAGGCCAACCTCCTCCCCTTCTGCCTGCCTGTCCATCTCCAAATATACTCTGTTTAATAATTTTACGCTCCTCCTTTGCATTGAAAAAAAGCAAACAGTAAAGTTGCCATATGCAGCCATCCTTTAATCCATTTGTCCTTCTGCACCTATTTTCCCAAACCATGCACTCATACTGTTATGTCGCCAAGTTATTAGACTACCTGGCTCAAAAATTATGGATTATAAAAGGGTAGCAGCATAAGGGAAAATTACCATATTTATATGGGTATACCACGTACATGCCTATAACACGCACCTTCATGTTACCAAGGATATTTGGGCAAAATTTTTTTTTACCCAAATATCCTTGATAAAATGAGGGTGCATTTGTGTGCATGTGTACACCCCGATACACTGTTTCTGACCCCACAAAAGCCTCCAGGAAAGGCAGGGGGAGAGAGGCCGTCGCTGCCCGCTTCTCTCCCTCTGCCTTTCCTGTGGTCTAGAACCCTGCTACCGCCGCTTCTCTCCCCCTGCTATAGGCGCCACTGCCCCTTCTCTCCCCCTGGCTATCGGTGCCGCTGCCCCATTGCCAGCGCCGATAGCCAGGGGAGAGAAGCGGCGCCGGCAATGGGGCAGCGGCGCCGATAGCCAGGGGGTGAGAAAGGGCAGCGGCAGCCATTGCCGGTGACGGTGCGCTGCTTCAGGCCTCCGGCGTGCGTCCCCTGCGTCGTTGCTATGCGCTGCGAGACGCAATGACGAGTGACGTCACTCGTCATTGCGAAGCGCCGTGCAGTGCATAGCAACGACGCAGGGGATGCACACCGGAGGCCTGAAGCAGCGCTGACCTGACCCCGGCAACAGGTAATTATACAACATTATACAATGGCTGCAGCTGCCCCTTCTCTCCCCCTGTCTGTTGGCGCCTTTGCCCCATTGCCGGCGCCGCTTCTCTCCCCCTGGCTATCGGTGCCGGCAATGGGGCAGCGGCACCGATAGCCAGGGGGAGAGAAGGGGCAGCGGTGCCGATAGCAGGGGGAGAGAAGCGGCGGTAGCAGGGCTCTAGACCCCAGGAAAGGCAGGGGGAGAGAAGCAGGCAGCGACGGCCTCTCTCCCCCTGCCTTTCCTGGGGGCTCTGTGGGGTGAGAAGCAGTGTATCGGGGTATACACATGCACACACACGCACCCTCATTTTATGAAGGATATTTGGGTAAAAAAATTCTTATACCCAAATATCCTTGAAAAATGAGGTTGTGTGTTATAGGCGGATGCGTGGTACACCCCGATAAATACGGTAATGTTCCCTTATGCTGCTACCCTTTTATAATCCATAATTTTTGGGCCAGGTAGTCTAATTACTTGGCGACATAATAACAGTATAAGTGCGTGGTTTGGGAAAATAGATGCAGAAGGACAAATGGATGAAAGGATGGCCGCATCTGGCAACTTTACTGTTTGCTTTTTTTCAATGCAAAGGAGGAGCGTATAATTATTAAAAGGCTATTTTCGGAGATGGACAGGCAGGCTGTAGGGGAGGAGGTAGGCCTGTATTTTGAACTTAAAAACTCAAATGGGTTTTTGGGTTCAAAATGTGTATTTTTCCCTTATGCTGCTATCCTTTTATAATCCATAATTTTTGGGCCAGGTAGTCTAATTACTTGGCGACATAATAACAGTATGAGTGCGTGGTTTGGGAAAATAGATGCAGAAGGACAAATGGATGAAAGGATGGCCGCATCTGGCAACTTTACTGTTTGCTTTTTTTCAATGCAAAGGAGGAGCGTATAATTATTAAAAAGGGTATTTTTGGAGATGGACAGGCAGGCTGTAGGGGAGGAGGTAGGCCTGTATTTTGAACTTAAAAACTCAAATGGGTTTTTGGGTTCAAAATGTGTATTTTTCACTAATGCTGCTCTCCTTTTATAAACCATAATTTTTGGGCCAGGTAGTCTAATTACTTGGCGACATAATAACAGTATGAGTGCATGGTTTGGGAAAATAGATGCAGAAGGACAAATGGATGAAAGGATGGCCGCATCTGGCAACTTTACTGTTTGCTTTTTTTCAATGCAAAGGAGGAGCGTATAATTATTAAAAAGGGTATTTTTGGAGATGGACAGGCAGGCTGTAGGGGAGGAGGTAGGCCTGTATTTTGAACTTAAAAACTCAAATGGGTTTTTGGGTTCAAAATGTGTATTCTTCCCTTATGCTGCTATCCTTTTTATAATCCATAATTTTGGGGCCAGGTTGTCCGATAACTCGGCAAAGTGAAAACAGTATGAGTGTATGATGGTTACCCCTGCTATCGGCGCTGCTGCCCCTTCTCTCCCCCTGGCTATCAGTGCCGCTGCCCCATTGCCGGCGCCGATAGCCAGGGGGAGAGAAACGGCGCCGGCAATGGGGCAGCGGCGTCGACAGACAGGGGGAAAGAAGGGGCAGCGGCACCCATTGCCCCTTTGCCTCCCCCATCCCCGGTTGTATAATTACCTGTTGCTGGGTATCGGGTCTGTTGCCTGTCCATCTCCAAAAATACCCTTTTTAATAATTATACGCCTCTCCTTTGCATTGAAAAAAAGCAAACAGTAAAGTTGCCAGATGCGGCCATCCTTTCATCCATTTGTCCTTCTGCATCTATTTTCCCAAACCATGCACTCATACTGTTATTATGTCGCCAAGTAATTAGACTACCTGGCCCAAAAATTATGGTTTATAAAAGGATAGCAGCATTAGTGAAAGATACACATTTTGAACCCAAAAACCCATTTGAGTTTTTAAGTTCAAAATACAGGCCTACCTCCTCCCCTACAGCCTGCCTGTCCATCTCCAAAAATACCCTTTTTAATAATTATACGCTCCTCCTTTGCATTGAAAAAAAGCAAACAGTAAAGTTGCCAGATGCGGCCATCCTTTCATCCATTTGTCCTTCTGCATCTATTTTCCCAAACCATGCACTCATACTGTTATTATGTCGCCAAGTAATTAGACTACCTGGCCCAAAAATTATGGATTATAAAAGGATAGCAGCATTAGTGAAAAATACACAATTTGAACCCAAAAACCCATTTGAGTTTTTAAGTTCAAAATACAGGCCTACCTCCTCCCCTACAGCCTGCCTGTCCATCTCCAAAAATACCCTTTTTAATAATTATACGCTCCTCCTTTGCATTGAAAAAAAGCAAACAGTAAAGTTGCCAGATGCAGCCATCCTTTCATCCATTTGTCGTTCTGCATCTATTTTCCCAAATCATGCACTCATACTGTTATTATGCCGCCAAGTAATTAGACTACCAGGCCCAAAAATTATGGATTATAAAAGGATAGCAGTATTAGTGAAAAATACACATTTTGAACCCAAAAACCCATTTGAGTTTTTAAGTTCAAAATACAGGCCTACCTCCTCCCCATCAGCCTGCCTGTCCATCTCCAAAAATACCCTTTTTTAATAATTATGCACTCTTTATTTGCTTTGGAAAAACAAACAGTTAAGTTGCCATATGCTGCTATCCTTTCATCGATTTGTGCTTCTACACCCATGTTCCCAAACCATCATACACTCATACTGTTTTCACTTTGCCAAGTTATCGGACAACCTGGCCCCCAAATTATGGATTATAAAAGGATAGCAGCATTAGGGAAAAATACACATTTTGAACCCAAAAACCCATTTGAGTTTTTAAGTTCAAAATACAGGCCTACCTCCTTCCCTACAGCCTGCCTGTCCATCTCCAAAAATACCCTTTTAAATAATTATACGCTCCTCCTTTGCATTGAAAAAAAGCAAACCGTAAAGTTGCCAGATGCGGCCATCCTTTCATCCATTTGTCCTTCTGCATCTATTTTCCCAAACCATGCACTCATACTGTGATATGTCGCCAAGTAATTAGACTACCTGGCCCAAAAATTATGGATTATAAAAGGATAGCAGCATTAGTGAAAAATACACATTTTGAACCCAAAAACCCATTTGAGTTTTTAAGTTCAAAATACAGGCCTACCTCATCCCCTACAGCCTGCCTGTCCATCTCCAAAAATACCCTTTTTAATAATTATACACTCCTCCTTTGCATTGAAGAAAAGCAAACAGTAAAGTTCCCAGATGCGGCCATCCTTTCATCCATTTGTCCTTCTGCATCTATTTTCCCAAATCATGCACTCATACTGTTATTATGTCGCCAAGTAATTAGACTACCAGGCCCAAAAATTATGGATTATAAAAGGATAGCAGCATTAGTGAAAAATACACATTTTGAACCCAAAAACCCATTTGAGTTTTTAAGTTCAAAATACAGGCCTACCTCCTCCCCATCAGCCTGCCTGTCCATCTCCAAAAATACCCTTTTTTAATAATTATGCACTCTTCATTTGCTTTGGAAAAACAAACAGTTAAGTTGCCATATGCTGCTATCCTTTCATCGATTTGTGCTTCTACACCTATGTTCCTAAACCATCATACACTCATACTGTTTTCACTTTGCCAAGTTATCGGACAACCTGGCCCCAAAATTATGGATTATAAAAGGATAGCAGCATAAGGGAAAAATACACATTTTGAACCCAAAAACCCATTTGAGTTTTTAAGTTCAAAATACAGGCCTACCTCCTCCCCTACAGCCTGCCTGTCCATCTCCAAAAATACCCTTTTTAATAATTATACGCTCCTCCTTTGCATTGAAAAAAAGCAAACAGTAAAGTTGCCAGATGCGGCCATCCTTTCACCCATTTGTCCTTCTGCATCTATTTTCCCAAACCATGCACACATACTGTTATTATGTCGCCAAGAAATTAGACTACTAGGCCCAAAAATTAATGATTATAAAAGAATAGCAGCATTAGTGAAAAATACACATTTTGAACCCAAAAACCCATTTGAGTTTTTAAGTTCAAAATAAAGGCCTACCTACTCCCCATCAGCCTGCCTGTCCATCTCCAAAAATACCCTTTTTTAATAATTATGCACTCTTCATTTGCTTTGGAAAAACAAACAGGTAAGTTGCCATATGCTGCTATCCTTTCATCGATTTGTGCTTCTACACCTATGTTCCCAAACCATGCACTCATACTGTTATTATGTCGCCAAGTAATTAGACTACCTGGCCCAAAAATTATGGATTATAAAAGGGTAGCAGCATAAGGGAACATTACCGTATTTATCGGGGTGTACCACGCATCGGCCTATAACACGCACCCTCATTTTAATAAGGATATTTGGGTAAAAAAAGTTTTTTACCCAAATATCCTTCATAAAATGAGAGTGCGTGTGTGTGCATGTGTATACCCCGATACACTGCTTCTCACCCCACAGAGCCCCCAGGAAAGGCAGGGGGAGAGAGGCCGTCGCTGCCTGCTTCTCTCCCCCTGCCTTTCCTGGGGTCTAGAGCCCTGCTACCGCCGCTTCTCTCCCCCTGCTATCGGCGCCGCTGCCCCTTCTCTCCCCCTGGCTATCGGTGCCGCTGTCCCATTGCCAGCGCCGATAGCCAGGGGGAGAGAAGCGGCGCCGGCAATGGGGCAGCGGCACCGATAGCCAGGGGGAGATAAGGGGCAGCGGCACCCATTGCCGGCGCCGCTGCCCCGTTGTCTCCCCCATCCCTAGTTTTATAATTACCTGTTGCTGGGGTCGGGTCCGCGCTGCTTCAGGCCTTCGGTGTGCGTCCCCTGCATCATTGCTATGCGTTGCGAGACGCAATGACGAGTGAAGTCACTCGTCTTTGCGACGCGCCAGGCAGCGCATAGCAACGACGCAGGGGATGCACACCGGAGGCCTGAAGCAGCGCTGACCCGACCCCAGCAACAGGTAATTATACAACCGGGGATGGGGAGACAACGGGGCAGAGGTGTCGGCAATGGGTGCCGCTGCCCCTTCTTTCTTTCTATCTCCTCCCCTACAGCCTGCCTGTCCATCTCCAAAAATACCCTTTTTTTATAATTATACGCTCCTCCTTTGCATTGAAAAAAAGCAAACAGTAAAGTTGCCAGATGCGGCCATCCTTTCATCCATTTGTCCTTCTGCATCTATTTTCCCAAACCATGCACTCATACTGTTATTATGTCGCCAAGTAATTAGACTACCTGGCCCAAAAATTATGGATTATAAAAGGATAGCAGCATTAGTGAAAAATACACATTTTGAACCCAAAAACCCATTTGAGTTTTTAAGTTCAAAATACAGGCCTACCTCCTCCCCATCAGCCTGCCTGTCCATCTCCAAAAATACCCTTTTTTAATAATTATGCACTCTTCATTTGCTTTGGAAAAACAAACAGTTAAGTTGCCATATGCTGCTATCCTTTCATCGACTTGTGCTTCTACACCTATGTTACCAAACCATCATACACTCATACTGTTTTCACTTTGCCAAGTTATCGGACAACCTGGCCCCAAAATTATGGATTATAAAAGGATAGCAGCATAAGGGAAAAATACACATTTTGAACCCAAAAACCCATTTGAGTTTTTAAGTTCAAAATACAGGCCTACCTCCTCCCCTACAGCCTGCCTGTCCATCTCCAAAAATACCCTTTTTAATAATTATACGCTCCTCCTTTGCATTGAAAAAAAGCAAACAGTAAAGTTGCCAGATGCGGCCATCCTTTCATCCATTTGTCCTTCTGCATCTATTTTCCCAAACCATGCACTCATACTGTTATTATGTCGCCAAGTAATTAGACTACCTGGCCCAAAAATTATGGTTTATAAAAGGATAGCAGCATTAGTGAAAAATACACATTTTGAACCCAAAAACCCATTTGAGTTTTTAAGTTCAAAATACAGGCCTACCTCCTCCCCTACAGCCTGCCTGTCCATCTCCAAAAATACCCTTTTTAATAATTATACGCTCCTCCTTTGCATTGAAAAAAAGCAAACAGTAAAGTTTCCAGATGCGGCCATCCTTTCATCCATTTGTCCTTCTGCATCTATTTTCCCAAACCATGCACTCATACTGTTATTATGTCGCCAAGTAATTAGACTACCTGGCCCAAAAATTATGGATTATAAAAGGGTAGCAGCATAAGGGAACATTACCGTATTTATCGGGGTGTACATCGCACCGGCCTATAACACGCACCCTCATTTTACCAAGGATATTTGGGTAAAAAAAGTTTTTACCCAAATATCCTTCATAAAATGAGGGTGCGTGTGTGTGCATGTGTGTACCCCGATACACTGCTTCTCAACCCACAGAGCCCCCAGGAAAGGCAGGGGGAGAGAGGCCGTCGCTGCCTGCTTCTCTCCCCCTGCCTTTCCTGGGGTCTAGAGCCCTGCTACCGCCGCTTCTCTCCCCCTGCCATCGGCGCTGCTGCCCCTTCTCTCCCCCTGGCTATCGATGCCGCTATCCCATTGCCAGCGCCGATAGCCAGGGGGAGAGAAGCGGCGCCGGTAATGGGGCAACGGCACCGATAGCCAGGGGGGCATAAGGGGCAGCGGCACCCATTGCCGGCGCTGCTGCCCTGTTGCCTCCCCCATCCCTAGTTGTATAATTACCTGTTGCCGGGGTCGGGTCCGAGCTGCTTCAGGCCTCTGTTGTGCGTCCCCTGCATCATTGCTATGCGTTGCGAGACGCAATGACGAGTGACGTCTCTCATCATTGCGCCGCGCCATGCAAAGCATAGCAACGACGCAGGGAATGCACACCGGAGTCCTGAAGCAGCGCTGACCCGACCCCAGCAACAGGTAATTATACAACCGGGGATGGGGGAGGCAACGGGGCAGCGGCGCCGGCAATGGGTGCCGCTGCCCCTTCTTTCCCACTGTCTGTCGACATCGCTGCCCCATTGCCGGCGCCGTTTCTCTCCCCCTGGCTATCGGCGCCGGCAATGGGGCAGCGGCACTGATAGCCAGGAGGAGAGAAGGGGCAGCAGCGCCGATAGCAGGGGTAACCATCATACACTCATACTGTTTTCACTTTGCCAAGTTATCGGACAACCTGGCCCCAAAAATATGGATTATAAAAGGATAGCAGCATAAGGGAAAAATACACATTTTGAACCCAAAAACCCATTTGAGTTTTTAAGTTCAAAATACAGGCCTACCTCCTCCCCTACAGCCTGCCTTTCCATCTCCAAAAATACCCTTTTAATAATTATACGCTCCTCCTTTGCATTGAAAAAAAGCAAACAGTAAAGTTGCCAGATGCGGCCATCCTTTCATCCATTTGTCCTTCTGCATCTATTTTCCCAAACCACGCACTCATACTGTTATTATGTCGCCAAGTAATTAGACTACCTGGCCCAAAAATTATGGATTATAAAAGGATAGCAGCATAAGGGAAAAATACACATTTTGAACCCAAAAACCCATTTGAGTTTTTAAGTTCAAAATACAGGCCTACCTCCTCCCCTACAGCCTGCCTGTCCATCTCCAAAAATACCCTTTTTAATAATTATACGCTCCTCCTTTGCATTGAAAAAAAGCAAACAGTAAAGTTGCCAGATGCGGCCATCCTTTTATCCATTTGTCCTTCTGCATCTATTTTCCCAAACCATGCACTCATACTGTTATTATGTCGCCAAGTAATTAGACTACCATGCCCAAAAATTAGGGATTATAAAAGGATAGCAGCATTAGTGAAAAATACACATTTTGAACCCAAAAACCCATTTGAGTTTTTAAGTTCAAAATACAGGCCTACCTCCTCCCCTACGGCCTGCCTGTCCATCTCCAAAAATACCCTTTTTAATAATTATACGCTCCTCCTTTGCATTGAAAAAAAGCAAACAGTAAAGTTGCCAGGTGCGGCCATCCTTTCATCCATTTATCCTTCTGCATCTATTTTCCCAAACCATGCACTCATACTGTTATTATGTCGCCAAGTAATTAGACTACCTGGCCCAAACATTATGAATTATAAAAGGATAGCAGCATAAGTGAAAAAAACACATTTTGAACCCAAAAACCCATTTGAGTTTTTAAGTTCAAAATACAGGACTACCTCCTCCCCTACAGCCTGCCTGTCCATCTCCAAAAATACGATTTTTAATAATTATACGCCTCTCCTTTGCATTGAAAAAAAGCAAACAGTAAAGTTGCCAGATGCGGCCATCCTTTCATCCATTTGTCCTTCTGCATCTATTTTCCCAAACCATGCACTCATACTGTTATTATGTCGCCAAGTAATTAGACTACCTGGCCCAAAAATTGTGGTTTATAAAAGGATAGCAGCATTAGTGAAAAATACACATTTTGAACCCAAAAACCCATTTGAGTTTTTAAGTTCAAAATACAGGCCTACCTCCTCCCCTACAGCCTGCCTGTCCATTTCCAAAAATACCCTTTTTAATAATTATACGCTCCTCCTTTGCATTGAAAAAAAGCAAACAGTAAAGTTGCCAGAAGCGGCCATCCTTTCATCCATTTGTCCTTCTGCATCTATTTTCCCAAACCATGCACTCATACTGTTATTATGTCGCCAAGTAATTAGACTACCTGGCCCAAAAATTATGGATTATAAAAGGGTAGCAGCATAAGGGAACATTACCGTATTTATCGGGGTGTACATCGCACCGGCCTATAACACGCACCCTCATTTTACCAAGGATATTTGGGTAAAAAAAGTTTTTACCCAAATATCCTTCATAAAATGAGGGTGCGTGTGTGTGCATGTGTGTACCCCGATACACTGCTTCTCAACCCACAGAGCCCCCAGGAAAGGCAGGGGGAGAGAGGCCGTCGCTGCCTGCTTCTCTCCCCCTGCCTTTCCTGGGATCTAGAGCCCTGCTACTGCCGCTTCTCTCCCCCTGCTATCGGCGCCGCTGCCCCTTCTCTCCCCCTGGCTATCGGTGCCGCTATCCCATTGCCAGCGCCGATAGCCAGGGGGAGAGAAGCGGCGCCGGTAATGGGGCAACGGCACCGATAGCCAGGGGGGCATAAGGGGCAGTGGCACCCATTGCCGGCGCTGCTGCCCCGTTGCCTCCCCCATCCCTAGTTGTATAATTACCTGTTGCCGGGGTCGGGTCCGAGCTGCTTCAGGCCTCTGTTGTGCGTCCCCTGCATCATTGCTATGCGTTGCGAGACGCAATGACGAGTGACGTCTCTCATCATTGCGCCGCGCCATGCAAAGCATAGCAACGACGCAGGGAATGTACACCGGAGGCCTGAAGCAGCGCTGACCCGACCCCAGCAACAGGTAATTATACAACCGGGGATGGGGGAGGCAACGGGGCAGCGGCGCCGGCAATGGGTGCCGCTGCCCCTTCTTTCCCCCTGTCTGTCGACATCGCTGCCCCATTGCCGGCGCCGTTCCTCTCCCCCTGGCTATCGGCGCCGGCAATGGGGCAGCGGCACTGATAGCCAGGGGGAGAGAAGGGGCAGCAGCGCCGATAGCAGGGGTAACCATCATACACTCATACTGTTTTCACTTTGCCAAGTTATCGGACAACCTGGCCCCAAAAATATGGATTATAAAAGGATAGCAGCATAAGGGAAAAATACACATTTTGAACCCAAAAACCCATTTGAGTTTTTAAGTTCAAAATACAGGCCTACCTCCTCCCCTACAGCCTGCCTTTCCATCTCCAAAAATACCCTTTTAATAATTATACGCTCCTCCTTTGCATTGAAAAAAAGCAAACAGTAAAGTTGCCAGATGCGGCCATCCTTTCATCCATTTGTCCTTCTGCATCTATTTTCCCAAACCACGCACTCATACTGTTATTATGTCGCCAAGTAATTAGACTACCTGGCCCAAAAATTATGGATTATAAAAGGATAGCAGCATAAGGGAAAAATACACATTTTGAACCCAAAAACCCATTTGAGTTTTTAAGTTCAAAATACAGGCCTACCTCCTCCCCCACAGCCTGCCTGTCCATCTCCAAAAATACCCTTTTTAATAATTATACGCTCCTCCTTTGCATTGAAAAAAAGCAAACAGTAAAGTTGCCAGATGCGGCCATCCTTTTATCCATTTGTCCTTCTGCATCTATTTTCCCAAACCATGCACTCATACTGTTATTATGTCGCCAAGTAATTAGACTACCATGCCCAAAAATTAGGGATTATAAAAGGATAGCAGCATTAGTGAAAAATACACATTTTGAACCCAAAAACCCATTTGAGTTTTTAAGTTCAAAATACAGGCCTACCTCCTCCCCTACAGCCTGCCTGTCCATCTCCAAAAATACCCTTTTTAATAATTATACGCTCCTCCTTTGCATTGAAAAAAAGCAAACAGTAAAGTTGCCAGGTGCGGCCATCCTTTCATCCATTTATCCTTCTGCATCTATTTTCCCAAACCATGCACTCATACTTTTATTATGTCGCCAAGTAATTAGACTACCTGGCCCAAACATTATGAATTATAAAAGGATAGCAGCATTAGTGAAAAAAACACATTTTGAACCCAAAAACCCATTTGAGTTTTTAAGTTCAAAATACAGGACTACCTCCTCCCCTACAGCCTGCCTGTCCATCTCCAAAAATACGATTTTTAATAATTATACGCCTCTCCTTTGCATTGAAAAAAAGCAAACAGTAAAGTTGCCAGATGCGGCCATCCTTTCATCCATTTGTCCTTCTGCATCTATTTTCCCAAACCATGCACTCATACTGTTATTATGTCGCCAAGTAATTAGACTACCTGGCCCAAAAATTGTGGTTTATAAAAGGATAGCAGCATTAGTGAAAAATACACATTTTGAACCCAAAAACCCATTTGAGTTTTTAAGTTCAAAATACAGGCCTACCTCCTCCCCTACAGCCTGCCTGTCCATTTCCAAAAATACCCTTTTTAATAATTATACGCTCCTCCTTTGCATTGAAAAAAAGCAAACAGTAAAGTTGCCAGAAGCGGCCATCCTTTCATCCATTTGTCCTTCTGCATCTATTTTCCCAAACCATGCACTCATACTGTTATTATGTCGCCAAGTAATTAGACTACCTGGCCCAAAAATTATGGATTATAAAAGGGTAGCAGCATAAGGGAACATTACCGTATTTATCGGGGTGTACATCGCACCGGCCTATAACACGCACCCTCATTTTACCAAGGATATTTGGGTAAAAAAAGTTTTTACCCAAATATCCTTCATAAAATGAGGGTGCGTGTGTGTGCATGTGTGTACCCCGATACACTGCTTCTCAACCCACAGAGCCCCCAGGAAAGGCAGGGGGAGAGAGGCCGTCGCTGCCTGCTTCTCTCCCCCTGCCTTTCCTGGGGTCTAGAGCCCTGCTACCGCCGCTTCTCTCCCCCTGCTAACGGCGCCGCTGCCCCTTCTCTCCCCCTGGCTATCGGTGCCGCTATCCCATTGCCAGCGCCGATAGCCAGGGGGAGAGAAGCGGCGCCGGTAATGGGGCAACGGCACCGATAGCCAGGGGGGCATAAGGGGCAGCGGCACCCATTGCCGGCGCTGCTGCCCCGTTGCCTCCCCCATCCCTAGTTGTATAATTACCTGTTGCCGGGGTCGGGTCCGAGCTGCTTCAGGCCTCTGTTGTGCGTCCCCTGCATCATTGCTATGCGTTGCGAGACGCAATGACGAGTGACGTCTCTCATCATTGCGCCGCGCCATGCAAAGCATAGCAACGACGCAGGGAATGCACACCGGAGGCCTGAAGCAGCGCTGACCCGACCCCAGCAACAGGTAATTATACAACCGGGGATGGGGGAGGCAACGGGGCAGCGGCGCCGGCAATGGGTGCCGCTGCCCCTTCTTTCCCCCTGTCTGTCGACATCGCTGCCCCATTGCCGGCGCCGTTCCTCTCCCCCTGGCTATCGGCGCCGGCAATGGGGCAGCGGCACTGATAGCCAGGGGGAGAGAAGGGGCAGCAGCGCCGATAGCAGGGGTAACCATCATACACTCATACTGTTTTCACTTTGCCAAGTTATCGGACAACCTGGCCCCAAAAATATGGATTATAAAAGGATAGCAGCATAAGGGAAAAATACACATTTTGAACCCAAAAACCCATTTGAGTTTTTAAGTTCAAAATACAGGCCTACCTCCTCCCCTACAGCCTGCCTTTCCGTCTCCAAAAATACCCTTTTAATAATTATACGCTCCTCCTTTGCATTGAAAAAAAGCAAACAGCAAAGTTGCCAGATGCGGCCATCCTTTCATCCATTTGTCCTTCTGCATCTATTTTCCCAAACCACGCACTCATACTGTTATTATGTCGCCAAGTAATTAGACTACCTGGCCCAAAAATTATGGATTATAAAAGGATAGCAGCATAAGGGAAAAATACACATTTTGAACCCAAAAACCCATTTGAGTTTTTAAGTTCAAAATACAGGCCTACCTCCTCCCCTACAGCCTGCCTGTCCATCTCCAAAAATACCCTTTTTAATAATTATACGCCTCTCCTTTGCATTGAAAAAAAGCAAACAGTAAAGTTGCCAGATGCGGCCATCCTTTTATCCATTTGTCCTTCTGCATCTATTTTCCCAAACCATGCACTCATACTGTTATTATGTCGCCAAGTAATTAGACTACCATGCCCAAAAATTAGGGATTATAAAAGGATAGCAGCATTAGTGAAAAATACACATTTTGAACCCAAAAACCCATTTGAGTTTTTAAGTTCAAAATACATGCCTACCTCCTGCCCTACAGCCTGCCTGTCCATCTCCAAAAATACCCTTTTTAATAATTATACGCTCCTCCTTTGCATTGAAAAAAAGCAAACAGTAAAGTTGCCAGGTGCGGCCATCCTTTCATCCATTTATCCTTCTGCATCTATTTTCCCAAACCATGCACTCATACTGTTATTATGTCGCCAAGTAATTAGACTACCTGGCCCAAACATTATGGATTATAAAAGGGTAGCAGCATAAGGGAACATTACCGTATTTATCGGGGTGTACAACGCACCGGCCTATAACACGCACCCTCATTTTACCAAGGATATTTGGGTAAAAAAAGTTTTTACCCAAATATCCTTCATAAAATGAGGCTGCGTTTGTGTGCATGTGTGTACCCCGATACACTGCTTCTGAACCCACAGAGCCCCCAGGAAAGGCAGGGGGAGAGAGGCCGTCGCTGCCTGCTTCTCTCCCCCTGCCTTTCCTGGGGTCTGGAGCCCTGCTACCGCCGCTTCTCTCCCCCTAGCTATCGGTGCCGCTGTCCCATTGCCAGCGCCGATAGCCAGGGGGAGAGAAGCGGCGCCGGTAATGGGGCAACGGCACCGATAGCCAGGGGGCATAAGGGGCAGCGGCACACATTGCCGGTGCCGCTGCCCCGTTGCCTCCCCCATCCCTAGTTGTATAATTACCTGTTGCCGGGGTCGGGTCCGAGCTGCTTCAGGCCTCTGTTGTGCGTCCCCTGCATCATTGCTATGCGTTGCGAGATGCAATGACGAGTGACGTCTCTCGTCATTGCGCCGCGCCATGCAAAGCATAGCAACGACGCAGGGAATGCACACCGGAGGCCTGAAGCAGCGCTGACCCGACCCCAACAACAGGTAATTATACAACCGGGGATGGGGGAGGCAACGGGGCAGCGGCGCCGGCAATGGGTGCCGTTGCCCCTTCTTTCCCCCTGTCTGTCGACATCGCTGCCCCATTGCCGGCGCCGTTTCTCTCCCCCTGGCTATCGGCGCCGGCAATGGGGCAGCGGGACTGATAGCCAGGGGGAGAGAAGGGGCAGCAGCGCCGATAGCAGGGGTAACCATCATGCACTCATACTGTTTTCACTTTGCCAAGTTATCGGACAACCTGGCCCCAAAATTATGGATTATAAAAGGATAGCAGCATAAGGGAAAAATACACATTTTGAACCCAAAAACCCATTTGAGTTTTTAAGTTCAAAATACAGGCCTACCTCCCCCCCTACAGCCTGCCTGTCCATCTCCAAAAATACCCTTTTTAATAATTATACGCTCCTCCTTTGCATTGAAAAAAAGCAAACAGTAAAGTTGCCAGATGAGGCCATCCTTTCATCCATTTGTCCTTCTGCATCTATTTTCCCAAACCATGCACTCATACTGTTATTATGTCGCCAAGTAATTAGACTACCTGGCCCAAAAATTATGGATTATAAAAGGGTAGCAGCATAAGGGAACATTACAGTATTTATCGGAGTGTACAACGCACCGGCCTATAACACGCACCCTCATTTTACCAAGGATATTTGGGTAAAAAAAGTTTTACCCAAATATCCTTCATAAAATGAGGGTGCGTGTGTGTGCATGTGTATACCCCGATAAACTGCTTCTCACCCCACAGAGCCCCCAGGAAAGGAAGGGGGAGAGAGGCCGTCGCTGCCTGCTTATCTCCCCCTGCCTTTCCTGGGGTCTAGAGCCCTGCTACCGCCGCTTCTCTCCCTCTGCTATCGGCGCCGCTGCCCCTTCTCTCCCCCTGGCTATCGGTGCCGCTATCCCATTGCCAGCGCCGATAGCCAGGGGGAGAGAAGCGGCGCCGGTAATGGGGCAACGGCACCGATAGCCAGGGGGGCATAAGGGGCAGCGGCACCCATTGCCGGCGCTGCTGCCCTGTTGCCTCCCCCATCCCTAGTTGTATAATTACCTGTTGCCGGGGTCGGGTCCGAGCTGCTTCAGGCCTCTGTTGTGCGTCCCCTGCATCATTGCTATGCGTTGCGAGACGCAATGACGAGTGACGTCTCTCATCATTGCGCCGCGCCATGCAAAGCATAGCAACGACGCAGGGAATGCACACCGGAGGCCTGAAGCAGCGCTGACCCGACCCCAGCAACAGGTAATTATACAACCGGGGATGGGGGAGGCAACGGGGCAGCGGCGCCGGCAATGGGTGCCGCTGCCCCTTCTTTCCCCCTGTCTGTCGACATCGCTGCCCCATTGCCGGCGCCGTTCCTCTCCCCCTGGCTATCGGCGCCGGCAATGGGGCAGCGGCACTGATAGCCAGGGGGAGAGAAGGGGCAGCAGCGCCGATAGCAGGGGTAACCATCATACACTCATACTGTTTTCACTTTGCCAAGTTATCGGACAACCTGGCCCCAAAAATATGGATTATAAAAGGATAGCAGCATAAGGGAAAAATACACATTTTGAACCCAAAAACCCATTTGAGTTTTTAAGTTCAAAATACAGGCCTACCTCCTCCCCTACAGCCTGCCTTTCCATCTCCAAAAATACCCTTTTAATAATTATACGCTCCTCCTTTGCATTGAAAAAAAGCAAACAGTAAAGTTGCCAGATGCGGCCATCCTTTCATCCATTTGTCCTTCTGCATCTATTTTCCCAAATCACGCACTCATACTGTTATTATGTCGCCAAGTAATTAGACTACCTGGCCCAAAAATTATGGATTATAAAAGGATAGCAGCATAAGGGAAAAATACACATTTTGAACCCAAAAACCCATTTGAGTTTTTAAGTTCAAAATACAGGCCTACCTCCTCCCCTACAGCCTGCCTGTCCATCTCCAAAAATACCCTTTTTAATAATTATACGCTCCTCCTTTGCATTGAAAAAAAGCAAACAGTAAAGTTGCCAGATGCGGCCATCCTTTTATCCATTTGTCCTTCTGCATCTATTTTCCCAAACCATGCACTCATACTGTTATTATGTCGCCAAGTAATTAGACTACCATGCCCAAAAATTAGGGATTATAAAAGGATAGCAGCATTAGTGAAAAATACACATTTTGAACCCAAAAACCCATTTGAGTTTTTAAGTTTAAAATACAGGCCTACCTCCTCCCCTACAGCCTGCCTGTCCATCTCCAAAAATACCCTTTTTAATAATTATACGCTCCTCCTTTGCATTGAAAAAAAGCAAACAGTAAAGTTGCCAGGTGCGGCCATCCTTTCATCCATTTATCCTTCTGCATCTATTTTCCCAAACCATGCACTCATACTGTTATTATGTCGCCAAGTAATTAGACTACCTGGCCCAAACATTATGAATTATAAAAGGATAGCAGCATTAGTGAAAAAAACACATTTTGAACCCAAAAACCCATTTGAGTTTTTAAGTTCAAAATACAGGACTACCTCCTCCCCTACAGCCTGCCTGTCCATCTCCAAAAATACGATTTTTAATAATTATACGCCTCTCCTTTGCATTGAAAAAAAGCAAACAGTAAAGTTGCCAGATGCGGCCATCCTTTCATCCATTTGTCCTTCTGCATCTATTTTCCCAAACCATGCACTCATACTGTTATTATGTCGCCAAGTAATTAGACTACCTGGCCCAAAAATTGTGGTTTATAAAAGGATAGCAGCATTAGTGAAAAATACACATTTTGAACCCAAAAACCCATTTGAGTTTTTAAGTTCAAAATACAGGCCTACCTCCTCCCCTACAGCCTGCCTGTCCATTTCCAAAAATACCCTTTTTAATAATTATACGCTCCTCCTTTGCATTGAAAAAAAGCAAACAGTAAAGTTGCCAGAAGCGGCCATCCTTTCATCCATTTGTCCTTCTGCATCTATTTTCCCAAACCATGCACTCATACTGTTATTATGTCGCCAAGTAATTAGACTACCTGGCCCAAAAATTATGGATTATAAAAGGGTAGCAGCATAAGGGAACATTACCGTATTTATCGGGGTGTACATCGCACCGGCCTATAACACGCACCCTCATTTTACCAAGGATATTTGGGTAAAAAAAGTTTTTACCCAAATATCCTTCATAAAATGAGGGTGCGTGTGTGTGCATGTGTGTACCCCGATACACTGCTTCTCAACCCACAGAGCCCCCAGGAAAGGCAGGGGGAGAGAGGCCGTCACTGCCTGCTTCTCTCCCCCTGCCTTTCCTGGGGTCTAGAGCCCTGCTACCGCCGCTTCTCTCCCCCTGCTAACGGCGCCGCTGCCCCTTCTCTCCCCCTGGCTATCGGTGCCGCTATCCCATTGCCAGCGCCGATAGCCAGGGGGAGAGAAGCGGCGCCGGTAATGGGGCAACGGCACCGATAGCCAGGGGGGCATAAGGGGCAGCGGCACCCATTGCCGGCGCTGCTGCCCCGTTGCCTCCCCCATCCCTAGTTGTATAATTACCTGTTGCCGGGGTCGGGTCCGAGCTGCTTCAGGCCTCTGTTGTGCGTCCCCTGCATCATTGCTATACGTTGCGAGACGCAATGACGAGTGACGTCTCTCATCATTGCGCCGCGCCATGCAAAGCATAGCAACGACGCAGGGAATGCACACCGGAGGCCTGAAGCAGCGCTGACCCGACCCCAGCAACAGGTAATTATACAACCGGGGATGGGGGAGGCAACGGGGCAGCGGCGCCGGCAATGGGTGCCGCTGTCCCTTCTTTCCCCCTGTCTGTCGACATCGCTGCCCCATTGCCGGCGCCGTTCCTCTCCCCCTGGCTATCGGCGCCGGCAATGGGGCAGCGGCACTGATAGCCAGGGGGAGAGAAGGGGCAGCAGCGCCGATAGCAGGGGTAACCATCATACACTCATACTGTTTTCACTTTGCCAAGTTATCGGACAACCTGGCCCCAAAAATATGGATTATAAAAGGATAGCAGCATAAGGGAAAAATACACATTTTGAACCCAAAAACCCATTTGAGTTTTTAAGTTCAAAATACAGGCCTACCTCCTCCCCTACAGCCTGCCTTTCCATCTCCAAAAATACCCTTTTAATAATTATACGCTCCTCCTTTGCATTGAAAAAAAGCAAACAGTAAAGTTGCCAGATGCGGCCATCCTTTCATCCATTTGTCCTTCTGCATCTATTTTCCCAAACCACGCACTCATACTGTTATTATGTCGCCAAGTAATTAGACTACCTGGCCCAAAAATTATGGATTATAAAAGGATAGCAGCATAAGGGAAAAATACACATTTTGAACCCAAAAACCCATTTGAGTTTTTAAGTTCAAAATACAGGCCTACCTCCTCCCCTACAGCCTGCCTGTCCATCTCCAAAAATACCCTTTTTAATAATTATACGCCTCTCCTTTGCATTGAAAAAAAGCAAACAGTAAAGTTGCCAGATGCGGCCATCCTTTTATCCATTTGTCCTTCTGCATCTATTTTCCCAAACCATGTACTCATACTGTTATTATGTCGCCAAGTAATTAGACTACCATGCCCAAAAATTAGGGATTATAAAAGGATAGCAGCATTAGTGAAAAATACACATTTTGAACCCAAAAACCCATTTGAGTTTTTAAGTTCAAAATACAGGCCTACCTCCTGCCCTACAGCCTGCCTGTCCATCTCCAAAAATACCCTTTTTAATAATTATACGCTCCTCCTTTGCATTGAAAAAAAGCAAACAGTAAAGTTGCCAGGTGCGGCCATCCTTTCATCCATTTATCCTTCTGCATCTATTTTCCCAAACCATGCACTCATACTGTTATTATGTCGCCAAGTAATTAGACTACCTGGCCCAAACATTATGAATTATAAAAGGATAGCAGCATTAGTGAAAAAAACACATTTTGAACCCAAAAACCCATTTGAGTTTTTAAGTTCAAAATACAGGACTACCTCCTCCCCTACAGCCTGCCTGTCCATCTCCAAAAATACGATTTTTAATAATTATACGCCTCTCCTTTGCATTGAAAAAAAGCAAACAGTAAAGTTGCCAGATGCGGCCATCCTTTCATCCATTTGTCCTTCTGCATCTATTTTCCCAAACCATGCACTCATACTGTTATTATGTCGCCAAGTAATTAGACTACCTGGCCCAAAAATTGTGGTTTATAAAAGGATAGCAGCATTAGTGAAAAATACACATTTTGAACCCAAAAACCCATTTGAGTTTTTAAGTTCAAAATACAGGCCTACCTCCTCCCCTACAGCCTGCCTGTCCATTTCCAAAAATACCCTTTTTAATAATTATACGCTCCTCCTTTGCATTGAAAAAAAGCAAACAGTAAAGTTGCCAGAAGCGGCCATCCTTTCATCCATTTGTCCTTCTGCATCTATTTTCCCAAACCATGCACTCATACTGTTATTATGTCGCCAAGTAATTAGACTACCTGGCCCAAAAATTATGGATTATAAAAGGGTAGCAGCATAAGGGAACATTACCGTATTTATCGGGTTGTACAACGCACCGGCCTATAACACGCACCCTCATTTTACCAAGGATATTTGGGTAAAAAAAGTTTTTACCCAAATATCCTTCATAAAATGAGGCTGCGTTTGTGTGCATGTGTGTACCCCGATACACTGCTTCTCAAACCACAGAGCCCCCAGGAAAGGCAGGGGGAGAGAGGCCGTCGCTGCCTGCTTCTCTCCCCCTGCCTTTCCTGGGGTCTGGAGCCCTGCTACCGCCGCTTCTCTCCCCCTGGCTATCGGTGCCGCTGTCCCATTGCCAGCGCCGATAGCCAGGGGGAGAGAAGCGGCGCCGGTAATGGGGCAACGGCACCGATAGCCAGGGGGCATAAGGGGCAGCGGCACACATTGCCGGTGCCGCTGCCCCGTTGCCTCCCCCATCCCTAGTTGTATAATTACCTGTTGCCGGGGTCGGGTCCGAGCTGCTTCAGGCCTCTGTTGTGCGTCCCCTGCATCATTGCTATGCGTTGCGAGATGCAATGACGAGTGACGTCTCTCGTCATTGCGCCGCGCCATGCAAAGCATAGCAACGACGCAGGGAATGCACACCGGAGGCCTGAAGCAGCGCTGACCCGACCCCAACAACAGGTAATTATACAACCGAGGATGGGGGAGGCAACGGGGCAGCGGCGCCGGCAATGGGTGCCGTTGCCCCTTCTTTCCCCCTGTCTGTCGACATCGCTGCCCCATTGCCGGCGCCGTTTCTCTCCCCCTGGCTATCGGCGCCGGCAATGGGGCAGCGGGACTGATAGCCAGGGGGAGAGAAGGGGCAGCAGCGCCGATAGCAGGGGTAACCATCATGCACTCATACTGTTTTCACTTTGCCAAGTTATCGGACAACCTGGCCCCAAAATTATGGATTATAAAAGGATAGCAGCATAAGGGAAAAATACACATTTTGAACCCAAAAACCCATTTGAGTTTTTAAGTTCAAAATACAGGCCTACCTCCCCCCCTACAGCCTGCCTGTCCATCTCCAAAAATACCCTTTTTAATAATTATACGCTCCTCCTTTGCATTGAAAAAAAGCAAACAGTAAAGTTGCCAGATGAGGCCATCCTTTCATCCATTTGTCCTTCTGCATCTATTTTCCCAAACCATGCACTCATACTGTTATTATGTCGCCAAGTAATTAGACTACCTGGCCCAAAAATTATGGATTATAAAAGGGTAGCAGCATAAGGGAACATTACAGTATTTATCGGAGTGTACAACGCACCGGCCTATAACACGCACCCTCATTTTACCAAGGATATTTGGGTAAAAAAAGTTTTACCCAAATATCCTTCATAAAATGAGGGTGCGTGTGTGTGCATGTGTATACCCCGATAAACTGCTTCTCACCCCACAGAGCCCCCAGGAAAGGAAGGGGGAGAGAGGCCGTCGCTGCCTGCTTATCTCCCCCTGCCTTTCCTGGGGTCTAGAGCCCTGCTACCACCGCTTCTCTCCCCCTGCTATCGGCGCCGCTGCCCCTTCTCTCCCCCTGGCTATCGGTGCCGCTATCCCATTGCCAGCGCCGATAGCCAGGGGGAGAGAAGCGGCGCCGGTAATGGGGCAACGGCACCGATAGCCAGGGGGGCATAAGGGGCAGCGGCACCCATTGCCGGCGCTGCTGCCCTGTTGCCTCCCCCATCCCTAGTTGTATAATTACCTGTTGCCGGGGTCGGGTCCGAGCTGCTTCAGGCCTCTGTTGTGCGTCCCCTGCATCATTGCTATGCGTTGCGAGACGCAATGACGAGTGACGTCTCTCATCATTGCGCCGCGCCATGCAAAGCATAGCAACGACGCAGGGAATGCACACCGGAGGCCTGAAGCAGCGCTGACCCGACCCCAGCAACAGGTAATTATACAACCGGGGATGGGGGAGGCAACGGGGCAGCGGCGCCGGCAATGGGTGCCGCTGCCCCTTCTTTCCCCCTATCTGTCGACATCGCTGCCCCATTGCCGGCGCCGTTTCTCTCCCCCTGGCTATCGGCGCCGGCAATGGGGCAGCGGCACTGATAGCCAGGGGGAGAGAAGGGGCAGCAGCGCCGATAGCAGGGGTAACCATCATACACTCATACTGTTTTCACTTTGCCAAGTTATCGGACAACCTGGCCCCAAAAATATGGATTATAAAAGGATAGCAGCATAAGGGAAAAATACACATTTTGAACCCAAAAACCCATTTGAGTTTTTAAGTTCAAAATACAGGCCTACCTCCTCCCCTACAGCCTGCCTGTCCATCTCCAAAAATACCCTTTTAATAATTATACGCTCCTCCTTTGCATTGAAAAAAAGCAAACAGTAAAGTTGCCAGATGCGGCCATCCTTTCATCCATTTGTCCTTCTGCATCTATTTTCCCAAACCAAGCACTCATACTGTTATTATGTCGCCAAGTAATTAGACTACCTGGCCCAAAAATTATGGATTATAAAAGGATAGCAGCATAAGGGAAAAATACACATTTTGAACCCAAAAACCCATTTGAGTTTTTAAGTTCAAAATACAGGCCTACCTCCTCCCCTACAGCCTGCCTGTCCATCTCCAAAAATACCCTTTTTAATAATTATACGCTCCTCCTTTGCATTGAAAAAAAACAAACAGTAAAGTTGCCAGATGCGGCCATCCTTTCATCCATTTGTCCTTCTGCATCTATTTTCCCAAACCATGCACTCATACTGTTATTATGTCGCCAAGTAATTAGACTACCATGCCCAAAAATTAGGGATTATAAAAGGATAGCAGCATTAGTGAAAAATACACATTTTGAACCCAAAAACCCATTTGAGTTTTTAAGTTCAAAATACAGGCCTACCTCCTCCCCTACGGCCTGCCTGTCCATCTCCAAAAATACCCTTTTTAATAATTATACGCTCCTCCTTTGCATTGAAAAAAAGCAAACAGTAAAGTTGCCAGATGCGGCCATCCTTTCATCCATTTATCCTTCTGCATCTATTTTCCCAAACCATGCACTCATACTGTTATTATGTCGCCAAGTAATTAGACTACCTGGCCCAAACATTATGAATTATAAAAGGATTAGTGAAAAAAACACATTTTGAACCCAAAAACCCATTTGAGTTTTTAAGTTCAAAATACAGGACTACCTCCTCCCCTACAGCCTGCCTGTCCATCTCCAAAAATACGATTTTTAATAATTATACGCCTCTCCTTTGCATTGAAAAAAAGCAAACAGTAAAGTTGCCAGATGCGGCCATCCTTTCATCCATTTGTCCTTCTGCATCTATTTTCCCAAACCATGCACTCATACTGTTATTATGTCGCCAAGTAATTAGACTACCTGGCCCAAACATTATGAATTATAAAAGGTTTAGTGAAAAAAAGACATTTTGAACCCAAAAACCCATTTGAGTTTTTAAGTTCAAAATACAGGACTACCTCCTCCCCTACAGCCTGCCTGTCCATCTCCAAAAATACGATTTTTAATAATTATACGCCTCTCCTTTGCATTGAAAAAAAGCAAACAGTAAAGTTGCCAGATGCGGCCATCCTTTCATCCATTTGTCCTTCTGCATCTATTTTCCCAAACCATGCACTCATACTGTTATTATGTCGCCAAGTAATTAGACTACCTGGCCCAAAAATTATGGATTATAAAAGGGTAGCAGCATAAGGGAACATTACCGTATTTATCGGGGTGTACAACGCACCGGCCTATAACACGCACCCTCATTTTACCAAGGATATTTGGGTAGAAAAAGTTTTTACCCAAATATCCTTCATAAAATGAGGGTGCGTGTGTGTGCATGTGTGTACCCCGATACACTGCTTCTCAACCCACAGAGCCCCCAGGAAAGGCAGGGGGAGATAGGCCGTCGCTGCCTGCTTCTCTCCCCCTGCCTTTCCTGTGGTCTAGAGCCCTGCTACCGCTGCTTCTCTCCCCCTGCTAACGGCGCCGCTGCCCCTTCTCTCCCCCTGGCTATCGGTGCCGCTGTCCCATTGCCAGGGCCGATAGCCAGGGGGAGAGAAGCGGCGCCGGTAATGGGGCAACGGCACCGATAGCCAGGGGGGCATAAGGGGCAGCGGCACCCATTGCCGTCGCCGCTGCCCCGTTGCCTCCCCCATCCCTAGTTGTATAATTACCTGTTGCCGGGGTCGGGTCCGCGCTGCTTCAGGCCTCCGGTGTGCGTCCCCTACATCATTGCTATGCGTTGCGAGACGCAATGACGAGTGATGTCACTCGACATTGCGCCGAGCCATGCAGCGCATAGCAACGACGCAGGGGATGCACACCGGAGGCCTGAAGCAGCGCTGACCCGACCCCAGCAACAGGTAATTATACAACCGGGGATGGGGGAGGCAACAGGGAAGCGGCGCCGGCAATGGGTGCCGCTGCCCCTTCTTTCTTTCTTTCTACCTCCTCCCCTACAGCCTGCCTGTCCATCTCCAAAAATACCCTTTTTAATAATTATACGCTCCTCCTTTGCATTGAAAAAAAGCAAACAGTAAAGGTGCCAGATGCGGCCATCCTTTCATCCATTTGTCCTTCTGCATCTATTTTCTCAAACCATGCACTCATACTGTTATTATGTCGCCAAGTAATTAGACTACCTGGCCCAAAAATTATGGATTATAAAAGGATAGCAGCATAAGGGAAAAATACATATTTTGAACCCAAAAACCCATTTGAGTTTTTAAGTTCAAAATACAGGCCTACCTCCTCCCCATCAGCCTGTCTGTCCATCTCCAAAAATACCCTTTTTAAATAATTATGCACTCTTCATTTGCTTTGGAAAAACAAACAGTTAAGTTGCCATATGCTGCTATCCTTTCATCGATTTGTGCTTCTACACCTATGTTCCCAAACCATCATACACTCATACTGTTTTCACTTTGCCAAGTTATCGGACAACCTGGCCCCAAAATTATGGATTATAAAAGGATAGCAGCATAAGGGAAAAATACACATTTTGAACCCAAAAACCCATTTGAGTTTTTAAGTTCAAAATACAGGCCTACCTCCTCCCCTACAGCCTGCCTGTCCATCTCCAAAAATACTCTTTTTAATAATTATACGCTCCTCCTTTGCATTGAAAAAAAGCAAACAGTAAAGTTGCCAGATGAGGCCATCCTTTCATCCATTTGTCCTTCTGCATCTATTTTCCCAAACCATGCACTCATACTGTTATTATGTCGCCAAGTAATTAGACTACCTGGCCCAAAAATTATGGTTTATAAAAGGATAGCAGGATTAGTGAAAAATACACATTTTGAACCCAAAAACCCATTTGAGTTTTTAAGTTCAAAATACAGGCCTACCGCCTCCCCTACAGCCTGCCTGTCCATCTCCAAAAATACCCTTTTAATAATTATACGCTCCTCCTTTGCATTGAAAAAAAGCAAACAGTAAAGTTGCCAGATGTGGCCATCCTTTCATCCATTTGTCCTTCTGCATCTATTTTCCCAAACCATGCACTCATACTGTTATTATGTCGCCAAGTAATTAGACTACCTTGCCCAAAAATTATGGATTATAAAAGGATAGCAGCATTAGTGAAAAATACACATTTTGAACCCAAAAACCCATTTGAGTTTTTAAGTTCAAAATACAGGCCTACCTCCTCCCCTACAGCCTGCCTTTCCATCTCCAAAAATACCCTTTTTAATAATTATACGCTCCTCCTTTGCATTGAAAAAAAGCAAACAGTAAAGTTGCCAGATGCGGCCATCCTTTCATCCATTTGTCCTTCCGCATCTATTTTCCCAAACCATGCACTCATACTGTTATTATGTCGCCATGTAATTGGACTACCTGGAACAAAAATTATGGATTATAAAAGGATAGCAGCATTAGTGAAAAATACACATTTTGAACCCAAAAACCCATTTGAGTTTTTAAGTTTAAAATACAGGCCTACCTCCTCCCCATCAGCCTGCCTGTCCATCTCCAAAAATACCCTTTTTTAATAATTATGCACTCTTCATTTGCTTTGGAAAAACAAACAGTTAAGTTGCCATATGCTGCTATCCTTTCATCGATTTGTGCTTCTACACCTGTGTTCCCAAACCATCATACACTCATACTGTTTTCACTTTGCCAAGTTATCGGACAACCTTGCCCAAAAATTATGGATTATAAAAGGATAGCAGCATTAGTGAAAAAAACCCATTTTGAACCCAAAAACCCATTTGAGTTTTTAAGTTCAAAATACAGGCCTACCTCCTCCCCTACAGCCTGCCTGTCCATCTCCAAAAATACAATTTTTTAATAATTATACGCTCCTCCTTTGCATTGAAAAAAAGCAAACAGTAAAGTTGCCAGATGCGGCCATCCTTCCATCCATTTGTCCTTCTGCATCTATTTTCCCAAACCATGCACGCATACTGTTATTATGTCGCCAAGTAATTAGACTACCTGGCCCAAACATTATGAATTATAAAAGGATAGCAGCATTAGTGAAAAAAAACACATTTTGAACCCAAAAACCCATTTGAGTTTTTAAGTTCAAAATACAGGCCTACCTCCTCCCCTACAGCCTGCCTGTCCATCTCCAAAAATACCCTTTTTAATAATTATACGCTCCTCCTTTGCATTGAAAAAAAGCAAACAGTAAAGTTGCCAGATGCGGCCATCCTTTCATCCATTTGTCCTTCTGCATCTATTTTCCCAAACCATGCACTCATACTGTTATTATGTCGCCAAGAAATTAGACTACCAGGCCCAAAAATTATGGATTATAAAAGGATAGCAGCATTAGTGAAAAATACACATTTTGAACTCAAAAACCCATTTGAGTTTTTAAGTTCAAAATACAGGCCTACCTCCTCCCCTTCAGCCTGCCTGTCCATCTCCAAAAATACCTTTTTTAATAATTATACACTCTTCGTTTGCTTTGGAAAACAAGCAGTTAAGTTGCCATATGCTGCTATCCTTTCATCGATTTGTGCTTCTACACCTATGTTCCCAAACCATCATACACTCCTACTGTTTTCACTTTGCCAAGTTATCGGACAACCTGGCCCCAAAATTATGGATTATAAAAGGATAGCAGCATGAGGGAAAAATATACATTTTGAACCCAAAAGCCCATTTGAGTTTTTAAGTTCAAAATACAGGCCTACCTCCTCCCCTACAGCCTGCCTGTCCATCTCCAAAAATACCCTTTTTAATAATTATAAGCTACTTCACTGCATTGAAAAAAATCAAACAGTAAACTTGCCATATGCGGCCATCCTTTCATCGAATTGTGCTTCAACACCTATGTTCCAAAACCATCATACACTCATACTGTTCTCACTTTAACAAGTTATCGGAGTACCTAGCCCCAAAATTATGGATTTTAAAAGGATAGCAGCATAAGGGAAAAATACACATTTTGAACCCAAAAATCCATTTGAGTTTTTAAGTTCAAAATACAGGCCTACCTCCTCCCCTTCAGCCTGCCTGTCCATCTCTAAAAATAGCCTTTTCCGAAATCATCCTACACTAATACTGTGCTCTTGCCGCAAAGTTTTCGGTCTACCTTTCCCAAAAATTATGGATTATATAAGGGTAGCAGCATATGGGAAAATTACACATTTTGAACCCAAAAACACATGAGGGTTTTCAAGTTCAAAATGTAGGCCTCCTCCTCCCCTTCAGCCTTCCTCTCCATCTCCAAAATTGGACTTTTTACCAATTTTACACTCCTTTGCTTTGTATCCATATGTTGCCATCCTTTCATCCATTTGTCCTTCTACACAGATTTTCCCAAACCATCCTACACTCATACTCTTCTCATTTCATCAAATTATCAGAATACCTGGCCCAAAAAATTATGGATTATGAAAGGGTAGAAGCATAATGGAAAATTACATATTTTGAACACAAAAACCCATTTGAGTTTTTAAGTTCAAAATACAGGCCTACTTTCTCCCCGTCAGCCTGCCTGTCCATCTTTAAAGGGGTACTCCGGTGAAAAACGTTTTTTTTTTAAATCAACTGGTGCCAGAAAGTTAAACAGATTTGTAAATGACTTCTATTAAAAAAATATTAATCCTTCCTGTACTTATTAGCTGCTGAATACTACAAAAATTATTTTCTTTTTGAAACACAGAACTGTCTGCTGACATCTCTGTCCATTATGAACTGTCCAGAACAGCATATGTTTGCTATGGGGATTTCCTTTTACCCTGGACAGTTCCTAAAATGGAAAGAGATGTCAGCAGAGACCACTGTGCTCATGATGTCAGCAGAATTTTCACTGTAGTATTCAGCAGTTGTCAGCAGAATTTCCACCGTAGTATTCAGCAGAAAAAAGTTTTTCACCGGAGTACCCCTTTAACTCCTTGGGGACGGAGCCCATTATAACCCTAAGGACGGGAGCATTTTTTGCAATTCTGACCACTGTCACTTTAAGCATTAATAACTCTGGGATGCCTTTACTTTTCATTCTGATTCTGAGATTGTTTTTTCGTGACATATTTTACTTTATGTTAGTGGTAATTTTTTGTCGATTCTTGCATCATTTCTTGGTGAAAAATTCCAAAATTTGATGAAAAAATTTAAAATGTAGCATTTTTCTAACTTTGAAGCTCTCTGCTTGTAAGGAAAACAGACATTCCAAATAAATTATATATTGATTTACAAATACAATATGTCTACTTTATGTTTGCATCATAAAGTTGACATGTTTTTACTTTTGGAAAACATCAGAGGGCTTAAAAGTTCAGAAGCAATTTTTCAGGGGCCAGTTCAGTTTTGAAGTGGATTTGAAGGGCCTTCATATTAGAAATACCCCATAAATAACCCCATTATAAAAACTGCACCCCTCAAAGTATTCAAAATGACATTCAGTAAGTTTGTTAACCCTTTAGGTGTTTCACAGGAATAGCAGCAAAGTGAAGGAGAAAATTCAAAATCTTCATTTTTTACACTCGCATGTTCTTGTAGACCCAGTTTTTGAAATTTTACAAGGGGGAATAGGAGAAAAAGCCCCCCAAAATGTGTAACCCAATTTCTCTCAAGTATGGAAATGCCTCATATGTGTATGTCAAGTGTTCGGCGGGCGCAGTAGAGGGCTCAGAAGGGAAGGAGCGACAATGGGATTTTGGAGAGTGAATTTTGCTGAAATGGTTTTTGGGGGCATGTCACATTTAGGAAGCCCCTATGGTGCCAGAACAGCAAAAAAACAAAACACATGGCATACTATTTTGGAAACTACACCCCTCAAGGCACATAACAAGGGGTCCAGTTAGCCTTAACACCCCACAGGTGTTTGACGACTTTTTTGTTAAATTCGGATGTGTAAATGAAAAAAAAAATTTCCACTAAAGTGCAGTTTTTTTTCCCAAATGTACCATTTCTACAAAGGGTAATGGGAGAAAAATCCCCCCAAAATTTGTAACACAATTTCTCCTGAGCACAGAGATACCCCATATGTGGCCCTAAACTGTTGCCTTGAAATACGACAGGGCTCTGAAGTGCGCATTTGAGGCCTGAATAAGGAAATTTCAATAGGGGCGGACCCGGTTACAAGGACGGGGCTTGTCTCCACCAAAACCCTACAGCAGTGTTTCCCAAACAGGGTGCCTCCAGCTGTTGCAAGACTCACAGCCTGTCAGGACAGTCTATGGCTGTCCGGCAACACTGGGAGTTGTGGTTTTGCAACAGCTGGAGGCGCCATTTAGGAAACACTGCCGTATGAGACGTTTTTCATTTTTATTGGGGGGGGGGCGACGTGTAAGGGGGTGTATATGTAGTGTTTTATTTTTTATTATTTGTTAGTGTAGTGTTTTTAGGTTACATTCACACAGGCAGGGGTTCACAATAAGTTTCCTTGAAGGAAACCCACTGTAGATCCGCCTGTGTGAATGTACCCTGTACATTCACATGGGGGGGGGGGGCCCAAACCTTCAGCGGTGGCAAAATGACAACTCCCAGAATGCACTGACAGACCGTACATGCTGGGAGTTGTAGTTTTACAACAGCTGTAGGCACACTGGTGGGGAATCACTGAGTTAGGAAACAGACTCTAGCTCAGTGTTTCCCAACCAGTGTGCCTACAGCTGTTGCAAAACTACAATTCCCAGCGTGGCCAGACAGTCAGGGATGCTGGGCATGTAGTTCTGCAATATCTGGCCCTTCAGATGTTGCAGAACTACAACTCCCAGCATGCCTGGACAGTCTGGGCATGCTAGGAGTTGTAGTTATGCAACAACTGGGGAAGAACAGTTTGGAGACCGCTAAGTAGTGGCCTCCAAACTGTAGCCCTCCAGATGTTGCAAAACTACAACTCCAAGCATGCCCAGACTGTCCAGGCATGTTGGGAGTTGTAGTTCTGCAACATCTGAAGGGCTAGATATTGCAGAACTACACGCCCAGCATCCCTGACTGTCTGGGCATGCTGGGAGTTGTAGTTTTGCAACATCTGGAGGGCTACAGTTTGGAGACCACCATATAGTGGTCTCCAAACTGTGCCACTTCAGATGTTGCAAAACTACAACTCCCAGCATGCCCAGACAGTCAGTGCATGCTGAAAGTTGTAGTTTTGCAACATCTGGAGGACCACAGTTTAGAGACCACTACACAGTGGTCTCCCAACTGTGACCCTCCAGATGTTGCAAAACTACAACTCCCAGCATGCCCAGACAGCCTTTGGCTGTGTGGGCATGCTGGGAGTTGTAGTTTTGCAGCTAATAGAAGGCCACAGTGAAGATCACTTATCGCGATCTTCACTGCAGCCTTCTCCGCCGCACTTTCCGGCCGCCGCTCATCCTGCTTGCGCCACTGCTACAGGATGCCGCCTCCGAAGGTCCGGGTAAGTCGGGTCATGCTCCCCCCTCTCCGCCCGTGTTCCCCCGCTCTGTACCGACTTCCGATCGGTGGCCAGAGCGGGGGAAATTAACTCTAACCCCCCGCCCCCCTCCTGCCATTGGTGGTCAGCCTGACCGACCAATGGCAGAGGATAGGAGGGGGTGGCAACACTGCCACCTCGCTCCTATCCTTTAGGAGATCGGGTCTGAATTGACTTGCGATTTGCTGCGATTGCCAATATGGGGGGGGTCTAAGGACCCCCCTAGGCATTGCCACGGAATGCCTGCTGATAGATATCAGCAGTCATCATGGTCCGATCACCGCCAGGCGAGCGGCAGTGATCGGAAATGCCGAGGGCGTATGGATACGCCCTCCGCCCTTAAGTGACGGGACGCGAGGGCTTATGCATACGGAGTTAAAAATAGCCTTTTTCCCAAACCATCCTACACTCATACTTTTTTCGTGTAAACCGATGACCTGAACCTAAAAATTATCAATATTGCCAAGTCAAAAATGATAAAGATGGCTAAGTCATCGGACTACTTGAATATAAAAGGATAGTAGCATAAGGGAAAATTACATATTTTGAACTCAATACTTATGTGGGTATTTGTATAATTTAACATATTGCTAAATAATTTAACAACATAAGCTTAAAAAGTGAAGTCAAATTTTCCAGTATGTTATTCCTCAAGAGGCACTGGTTTAACCAGTTGGAGACGCAGGGTGTACAAGTACGCTCCCATTCCTGGAAATGTCCACTAGCCCCACAAAGATTAAAGCGGTGGCTGCGCAGGTAATGGTACGTTCCATCCATTCTAGGAAAAATTGTGTCTACATTCCCGCAAAAATGTCTGGCTGGTTATCATGGCAACAGAAAGCTAGTGGATAGCTTTCTGTCTTCTCAGTATGGGAGCCTGTAAGGTCCAGTGCTAGCCTGGACCATACAGGGAACTGTCATAACAGTTATACCATACTGCAGTAAATTTGTACTGCAGTATAGTATAACAGGTGAAAAGTGTGAAAATAAAATGTTTTTCAATAAACAGTGTAAAAAATTATATAAATACCCCTTTTCTAATAAAGCCCTGTATTACTAAATAATAATAAAAAAAAACTATACATAATAGGTATTGACACATTCATAATGACTTTTACTTTAAAATGATGTTATTTGTCCCGCACAGTAAACATTGGTAACAAAAAACCCTACATAAAAATGCAAAATTTGCTAATTTTGTTTAAAAAACTGGAATAAAAAGGATCAAAAGGTAACATGTGTCCCAACAATAATACTAATAAAAAGTATGGCTTGTCCTGCAAAAAATAAGCCCTTACACAATGAGGTTGGATGAAAATTAAAAAGTTATGGCCACACAAACAGGGAAACCACGTGATTTAATGAGATAAAAAGACATTCACCTACACCACTCTTGATGAATACCCCCCCCCCCAGTAAATAGACCCAGAAGGGCATGACTCTGTTCATTACATAAGAAAAGAATTATAAAACGGGCAGCGCTTATCCAAACAGTCACTTATGCCATTTATGTAGTAGAACTCACCTGGTATATATAGAGGGATTTTGCTAAAGCATTTGATACTGTCCCTCATAGACGTCTGACAGGTAAGTTAAGGTCTTTGGGTTTGGAAATTTTAGTTTGTAACTGGATTGAACACTGGCTCATGGATCGTACCCAGAGAGTGGTGGTCAATGATTCGTACTCTGATTGGTCCCCGGTTATTAGTGGTGTACCCCAAGGTTCTGTACTGGGCCCGCTGTTGTTTAATTTATTTATTAATGATATAGAGGATGGTATTAACAGCTCTGTTTCTATCTTTGCAGATGACACCAAGCTTTGTAGCACAGTACAGTCTATAGAGGATGTGCATAAGTTACAAGATGACTTGGATAGACTAAGTGTCTGGGCATCCACTTGGCAAATGAGGTTCAATGTGGATAAATGTAAAGTTATGCATCTGGGTACTAATAACCTGCATGCATCGTATGTCTTAGGGGGGATTAAACTGGCAGAGTCACTGGTAGAGAAGGATCTGGGTGTACTTGTAGATCACAGACTACAGAATAACATGCAATGTCAGGCTGCTGCTTCCAAAGCCGGCAGGATATTGTCATGTATCAAAAGAGGCATGGACTCAAGGAACAGGGACATAATACTCCCCCTTTATAAATCATTGGTACGGCCTCACCTGGAATATGCTGTTCAGTTTTGGGCACCTGTCCATAAAAGGGACACTGCGGAGTTGGAAAGGGTGCAGAGACGCGCGACTAAACTAATATGGGGAATGGAACATCATAGCTATGAGGAGCGATTAAAGGAGTTACAATTGTTTAGTCTTGAGAAGAGACGTTTAAGGGGGGATATGATAAACGTATATAAGTATATTAATGGCCCATACAAAAAATATGGAGAAAAACTGTTCCAGGTTAAACCCCCCCAAAGGACGAGGGGGCACTCCCTCCGTCTGGAGAAGAAAAAGTTTAGTCTCAAGGGGCGACACGCCTTCTTTACCATGAGAACTGTGAACTTATGGAACAGTCTACCTCAGGAACTGGTCACAGCAGGAACAATTAACAGCTTTAAAACAGGATTAGATACATTCCTGGAACAAAATAAGATTAATGCTTATGAAGAAATATAAAATCTCATCCCTTCCCCAATATCGCGCCACACCCCTACCCCTTAATTCCCTGGTTGAACTTGATGGACATATGTCTTTTTTCGACCGTACTAACTATGTAACTATGAGGGACACAGTTGACACGACACCTGTTGAGCCAAGACAATGGGGGACATATATCATTAGGTGTCTATTGTAGACACAGTTCTACCCTTTACACTGCTTGTCTAATTTACACTCTTGCTCAAGATTTACTAAAGTTGTGCATGTACTTTGATAAATTTTGTGCAAATAAAGAAAGGCCCCCCTCGCTCTACTGTGCATCCTTCTCTACCTCACACGGTACACTGCTCACTGCTCATAGCTAGAAGTGCTGGAGCAGCAGTGTGCGCCGAACAAAACTTTGCAGAATAGTAAAATCATAATTCTTTATCAAGTACACAGAGGGGAAGATTATCAAAGAATTTTGCGTAAAAAAAACTATTTTGGCGCAAAAAGTATCGACCACATTTTCGAAGAGCTTTGTGCTGCGGTTTACGCTGTTCATGTCAGTTTTGTAAAAGTGGGTGTGTCCACGTATATTGTCTGCTTAATATGATATTTTCAAAGGGGTGAGAGTCCAGTTTACATCAAAACTTTCACACCAGCTTTTTGATAGTGTAGAAATCAAAGAAATGGTTGTAGTTTTATTGTTTCGTTGACTTTTTTCTTTTTTTTTGGGGGGGGGGGGAAGGTGTCATGTAAGTAATTATTAAAAATTTATATATATATATATATATATATATATATATATATATATATACTTTTATATATTTTTTTCTTGGTCACTGCACCTGCACTCACATTTAAGCTCAGAAAGGTTTTATTTATACAGTTATTGCTTGTCTGGGCACTAGTAACCATGGAATATTTTGTGAGATGTTTCCAACAGAATTTTCTTGGATGTAAAAGTTGGCACAAAAATTGCCGATTTTGGCACCAAACTCGGCAATTTTGGCATAAAAAATTCTCATGGTTGCAACAAAAAATATTTTGGTGCAAAAAAATAAAGAAAAGTGGCACAAAAATGAATTTTCACATATTTTCAAAGCAACAAAAGAGACCTTTGAAAATGTGAGGAGAAAAAAAAGGTGTGAATAATAACAGTAGTTTTTGAGAATCTCCCCCAGAATGTCTGGGTTTAAAAAATATGTAATTTTGCTGAACAATCTGTCCCCTTAACTCTAAATCAGTGTTTACCAACCAGAATGCCTCCAAGTTTTGCAATACTTGGCATGCTGGGAGTTGAAGTTCTGCAAAAGCTGGAGGCACCCTGTTAGCAGAAATTAGTGTGCAACATGGGTATGTAGCAGAGCTGAATGTGATTATGTGTAAGCATGACCACACACACACTCAACATTGTTACATACACCTGATTACACACTCAGGTCTGCTAAATACACCTGATCACACACTCAGCTCTGCCTAATATACACACTCACACACTCAACTCTGCTACATACACACAACCAAACACTCAGCACTGCTACATGCACACATTCACATACTCAGCTCTGCTACATACATACATTCACACACTCAGCTCTGCTACATGCACACACACACTCAGCTCTGCTACATATACACACTCACACACTCAGCTCTGCTACATACACACAATCACACACTCAACTTTGCTACATACACACACTTACACACTTAGCTCTGCTACATACACACACTCACACACTTAGCTCTGCTACACACGCACTTATACACTCAGTTCTGCTACATACACACTCACACACTCAACTTTGCTACATACACACACTTACACACTCAACTCTGCTACATACACACATTCACACACTCAAATCTGCTACATACACACACTCAACTTTGCTACATAAACACACTCAGCTCTGCTACATACACACATTTACACATTCAACTCTTCTACATACACACACTCACACTCAACTCTGCTCCATATACACACTCAGCTCTGCTACATACACACACTCACACACTCCACTCTGCTACATACACTCACACACTCAACTCTGCTACATACACACAACCAAACACTCAGCACTGCTACATACACACATTCACATACTCAGCTCTGCTACATACATACATTCACACACTCAGCTCTGCTACATGCACACACACACTCAGCTCTGCTACATATACACACTCACACACTCAACTTTGCTACATACACACACTTACACACATAGCTCTGCTACATACACACACTCACACACTTAGCTCTGCTACACACACTCTTATACAGTCAGTTCTGCTACATACACACTCACACACTCAACTTTGCTACATACACAAATTCACACACTCAAATCTGCTACATACACACACTCAACTTTGCTACATAAACACAATCAGCTCTGCTACATACACACATTTACACATTCAACTCTTCTACATACACACTCACACTCAACTCTGCTCCATATACACACTCAGCTCTGCTACATACACACACACACTCCACTCTGCTACATACACACACTCACACATTCAACTCTGCTACATACACACTCACACTCAACTATGCTGCATATACATACTCAGCTTTGCTACATACACACATTCACACTTAACTCTGCTACATACACACATTAACACACTCAACTCTGCTACATATACACACTCAGCTCTGCTACATACACACATTCACACACTCAGGTCTGCTACATTCACACTCTTATATACTCAGCTTTGCTACATACACACACTTACACACTCAGCTCTGCTACATGCACATACTCACACACTCATTTCTGCTACATACACACACTCGACTCTGCTACATACACTCACTCAACACTGCTACATACACACACTTACAAACTCAGCTCTATTACACACACTCAACACTGCTACATACACACACTCAAACACTCAACTCTGCTACATACACACACTCACGCACTAAACTCTGCTACATACATTCACACACTAAACTCTGCTACATACACACACACTCAACTCTGCTACATACACACATTCACACACTCAACTCTGCTATATATACACACTCAGCTCTGCTACATATACACATTCACACACTCAACTCTGCTACATACACTCAGTCACACACTCAGCTCTGCTACATACACACACTTACACACTCAGCTCTGCTACATACACACACTTGCCTCTGCTACATACACATACTCACACATATACATAGACCTAACAGCAATATCTTCTTGTCTCTCCCTGCACATACAGTGGTATATTCTTAGCTGTGGTCACCATGGTTACACTACACAGGTGCAATCTCCTGCACTCATCAAGAGCAGCTGGGGAGTTTGAATTTCACACAGTTTGAAGTCTGAACTGTGCCGAAACTATTTCACCTGCACTATAACCTGATGTATTTTCCAGTTGAATCAGGTTAGACTGCGGGTGAAGGGGTGATCATAAGTGGTCTATAATCATTTCATTTTTTTTAAAAGGTACATGAAAAAGATTTTAAGTATCACAGAGATAATCTGACTGGCGACAAAAGCATAGTAATCTCCGCAATCCAAATGGAAAATTAAATGCATGATTTAGAGCATCTTGCTAAGTGCAGTCCAAGATGGCTTTAAAAATATGGTCATCCCGCAAGATTTCTGTCGGTAAATGAAATGTACGCAGTTAATAAATTTGTGTGTACTAAATATGTCACTCCAAGGTACACCAAAACTTACACATCTGGAGGAAATGTGCGCAAAAAAAGACACAAAAAAACAGCTTGCGCAAAACTTTGCGCAAAAAATTAAACACAATGTGTGTAAGCACTCCCTTCTCCAATTTCCCCAAATAGCAGGGGGTGAAAGATATTGTAGGGAAAGAGTATAAAGACAAAGGGGGGAGGTGTAGAATGCATTTGACTGATTTCACATTGGGGTGACCAAAACTAGGCAACCAGTACTACTCGCCAAGTTCGCACAAAAAAAGTCCCCTCCAGGAGCTCACAATTTATCAAAACCTGTGCAGAGGAAATGTTGCCCATAGCAACCAATCAGCTTGCTTATTTTATTTTTAACAAGGCCTCTGCAAAATGTATTTGAATCTGAAAATGAAAATTAATCTGATTGGTTGCTATTGGCAACTGGTCAACTTTTCCTTTGCACAGATTTTGATAAATCTCCCCAAAAATCTCTAAAGGATGAAAGATGATACTCTTCCTGTACATAGGTTTTGATAAATATCCCATGTGTCTAGAAGTTCAGCACTGAGGCCATTGAAATGATTGTGTTAGTTACATGAATCTGGTGTTAATAGTGAGAAATGTATAGAAAAGCATGTAGTGTCCTACCTGTGCCGTCCATCAGATGAATGTTGCTGCATCCTAGGAGTTTGTTAAAAGGGAGTAGAAAACAGAGCTATTTGTTTCCAAAAACAGCACCATACCTGTCCTCATGTTGTATGTAATATTACAAGTTTTCTCCATTCACTTTTGAAGAATTGAGCAGCGATATCACACACAACATTAGGACAGAGGTGGTGCAGTTTTCAGAAGAAATCAGCTCTGATTTTCTCATCCTGGATTACCCCTTTCAACTTCTCTTTGCTGAATGTTTTCTTTATCCTGTCCTAGGCATTTTGAAGGCATGCTAGGAATCAATCTTCTTGGTTTGTTGGTTGTATTCGGCTGCTCCTGGCCATCCTCCCTCTGATCCTTGAAATGTCTTGTCTTCTTTGTTGCCTGATTATAAGAAAGGCAAAGATATAGCTAATCCCTTGTGAGGTCACATGTGTGATGTCACCAACCTTGTCTCACAGTTCTATAAGCGAGGGAAGAAATGTAAAAAACACACACACATATAATATATATATAGATAGATACTTGTCTCTATTGCTATGGAAAAGGGTAATTTTTGAATTTTTCTGCCATTTTCTTCTACATAGCAGTTCTATTCTGCATGCTTTAATCTATATATCTATCTATATATATGTGTGTATGTGTGTACGTTCCGGCATCACGTCCAAACGGCTAAAGATATTAACATGAAACTTGGTACACATGTTACTTATATGTCAACAACAAACATAGGATAGGTGATTTAACCCTTACTCACCCCATTTGCCAGGGGCGGGGTTTATGTTTAAAGTCCCATACAAGTCAATGGGAAATGTATGTTCCCACATAACTTCAAGAGATATTTCAATACCTGGTACACATATTACTGGTTGGGATAGGAGGTCGGGATATGAGGACTGGAAAGGAGGATGGGATAGAAGGTCGGGATAGGAGGACGGGATAGGAGGACCAGGATAAGAGGTCGGGATAGGAGGTCGATATAGGAGAACGGGATATGAGGATGGGATATGAGAACGTGATAGGAGGAAGGGATAGGGGACTGGATAGGAGGTTGGGATAGGAGGTCGAGATAGGAGGACGGGATAGGAGGTCAAGATAGGAGGTCGAGATAGGAGGTCGAGATAAGAGGTCAAGATAGGAGGTCAAGATATGATGACGAGATAGGAGGTCGGGATAGGAGGTTGGGATATGAGGATGGGATATGGGGTTGGGATATGACAAAAATATATGAGGAGGGGATATGAAATCAAAAGCTTCCTCCTTTGTTTATTTTCCTCCCCAACAAGGATTAGAAAGGAAAAACCGGGCAATGCCGGGTATTCAGCTAGTATATATATATAAAACTCAATGGGGGAGATTTAACAAAACTTGTGCAGAGCAAGAGTGGTGCAGTTGCCCTTGGCAACCAATCAGATTGCTTCTTTCATTTTACAGAGGCCTTTTAAAAAAAGGAAAGAAGCAAGCTGATTGGTTGCTATGGGCAACTGGGCAACTTTTCCTGTGGACAGGTTTTGATAAATCTCCCCCAATGTGAGTGTGTGTATGTATGTGTGTATGTTCCAGCATCACGTCCAAACGGCAAAAGATATTAACATGAAACTTGGCACACACGTTACTTATATGTCAACAACAAAGATAGGATAGGTGATTTAACCCTTACTCAACCCCATTTGCCAGGGTTAGGGTTTTTGTTTAAAGTCCCATACAAGTCTATGGAAAATACTGCATAACTTTTGAAATGGCTGGAGATTTTTCGATAATACCCTTAACTACCCCCATTTGTGAGGGTCAGGGTTTTTGTTTAACCCCTTCACAACGAGTGACGTACATGTACGGCGCCACGAAGTGTCACTTGGCGCGCGGCGACGTACATGTACGCCGCGGGGTTCCGGGAGCGCCACGTCACCGGTAGCGGATGACGTCACCGGTTATCTAACAGCAGGCATCCCAGCACATCGCCGAGGGGGGTACTGAGACCCCCCCATGACCGCGATGGGCACAAATAGCAGGTCAATTCAGACCTGCGATCTGCGCGATTCCGGGTCATACGGGTCACTGGTGACCCGGAAAATAAGAGGGATCGGGGGTGTCCGAGACACTCTTGATCCCCCTGAAGGGATAGGAGTTTGGTGGCAGGGGTGCCACCCCTCCTATCCCTGCTATTGGTCGGCCGAGCAACCGACCAATAGCAGACCGGGGGAGGGGGGTTAAAGTTTGGTTTCCCCGCTTTGCCCACCTATCGGTGTCCGGGCAAAATGGGGGAACTGTCCAGGGACCGGCGCCGAAGGTCCCTTACCTGGATCCCGGAACCCGGAGCGCGATCCTCCATGCGGGGATCCCCCATGTGCGGCGGCGGCAACAATTCATCCGGGTCCTGCCAGGTGAGTTGTTGCCTAGCAACATCCGGAGGACCACAGTTTACAGAGGGGTTCAGGTTGTAGATCACTATGCAGTGGTCTCAAACTGTAGACCTCCAGATGTTGCAAAACTACAACTCTCAGCATGCCCAGAAAGCAGTTTGCTGTCTGTGCATGCTGCGAGTTGTAGTTTTGCAACATCTGGAGGGCCACAGTTTAGAGACCACTGGACAGTGATTTACAACCTGAACCCCTCTAAATCTTGCAAAACTACAACTCCCAGCATTCAGGAACAGCATAAGGCTGTCTTGGCATGCTGGGAGTTGTACTTGCGTGCCACCTGCCGTTGCATAACTACATCTCCCAGCATGCCCTTCCGCAATCAGTACATGCTGGGAGTTGTAGTTTTGCAACAGCTGGAGGCACACTGGTTGGAAAATACTGAGTTAGGTCATAGAACCTAATTCAAGGTTTTTCAACCAGTGTGCCCCCAGCTGTTGCAAAACTACAACTCCCAGCATGCATGGTCTGTCAGTGTATGCTGGGAGTTGTAGTTTTGACCCCCCTCCCATGTGAATGTACAGGCCACATTCACACTGGAGGCAGATTACAGTGAGTTCCCCGCTTCAAGTTTGAGCTGCAGCAAATTTTCCGCCGCAGCTCAAACTCCTAGCGGGAGACTCAGTGTAATCTGCCTCCAGTGTGAATGCAACCTAAAAACACTACACTACACCAACATAAAATAAAGAGTAAAACACTACATATACACACATACACTACCCCCCCCTACCACCCCCCTTCCCCAATAAAAATGAAAAACTTATTGTACGGCAGTGTTTCTAAGATGGAGCCTCCAGCTGTTGCAAAACGAAAACTCCCAGCATTTCTGGCCAGCAATTGACTGTCCAAGCATGCTGGGAGTTTTACAACAGCTGGAGGCACCCTGTTTGGGAATCACTGGCATAAAATACCCCTATGTCCCTAATTCAGGCCTCAAATGCGCATGGCACTCTTATTTTGAAGCCCTGTTGTATTTCAAGGCAACAGTATAGGGTCACATATGGGGTATCCCTGTACTCGGGAGAAACTGCCTAACAAATTTTGGGGGGCTTTTTCTCCTTTTACCCCTTATGAAAAGGAACAGTTGGGGTCTACACCAGCATGTTAGTGTAAAAAAATAAACATTTTTACACTAACATGCTGGTGTTGCCCTATACTTTTCATTTTCACAAGAGGTAAAAGGGAAAAAAAAATAAAAAATTTGTAACGCAATTTCTCCCGAGTACGGAGATACCCCTAATGTGGGCGCAAAGTGCTCTGGGGCACACAACAAGGCCCAGAAGGGAGAGTGCGCCATGTACATTTGAGGTGATTTGCACAGGTGTGGCTGATTGTTACAGCGGTTCTGACAAAACACACCCACATGTGACCCCATTTTGGAAACTACACCCCTCACAGATTTTCCTTACAAACATAGAGCTTCAAAGTTAGAAAAATGCAAAATTTAAATTTTTTTCATCAAATTTGGGGATTTTTCACCAAGAAAGGTTGCAAGTTACCACAAAAATTTACCACTATGCTAAAGTAGAATATGTCACGAAAAAACAATCTCAGAATCAGAATGATAAGTAAAAGCATTCCAGAGTTATTAATGTTTAAAGTGACAGTGGTCATATTTGCAAAAAAGGGCTTCGTCCCAGAGGTGAAAATGGGCTGCATTAAAGTCCCATGCAAATCATTGGGAAATGTATGTTCCCACATAACTTCCGTACAGCTGAAGATATTTCAATAATACCTGGTACACATATTACTTGTATGTCAAATAAAAAGATATGATAGTTAAATTAACCCTTACATACACCCTTATATAAAAGATGGGTTTTTGTTTCAAGTCCCATGCAAGTATATGGGACTTCCAGTACCTTACTCCACAAGCTCCGTTCTGCATCTCCTGGTGAATGTGTCAATCTGGCTTGCAAGCCACACCCCATCTCACATAGACAAGCCCACATTTTAAGCCCCACTCCTTATATTATCTACCCTTATTGTGCATCGGTCTGGCTTGCAAATCACGCCCGGTCCCACAAAGCCACGTCCCCTTCTATTTTGAGCTTACAATATCTTCATCACAAATCAGTCCCATCTGAGGACAGGATAGGAGGATGGGACATAAGGAAGGGATATAAGGTCGGGATATGAGGACAGGATATGAGGATGGGCTATAAGGATGGTATATGAGGTCAGGATATAAAGACGGGATGTGGGGATAGGATATGAGGATGGGATATAAGGTCGGGATATGAGGATGGGATATGAGGTCAAGATAGGAGGTGGGAATATGAGGACAGAATATAAGGATGGGATATGAGGTTGAGATATGAGGACAGAATATGAGAATGGAATATGAGGACGGGATAGGAGGTCGAGATATGAGGACAGGATTTGAGGATGGGATATGAGGATAGCATATAAGGTCGGGATATGAGGACAGGATATGAAGTCAGGATATGAGGACGGGATATGAGGTCGGGACATAAGGACGGGATATGAGGTCAGCATATGAGGATGGGATATGAGGATAGCATATGAGGACAGGATATGAGGATGGGACATAAGGACGGGATATGAGGTTGTGATATGAGGATGGGATATGAGGACAGAATATGAGGTCAGGATATGAGGATGGGATGTGAGGATGGGATAGGAGGATGGGATATTAGGTCTGAATAGGAGGACAGCATATGAGGATGGCATACAAGGTCGGGATATGAGAATGGGATATGAGGACAGGATAGGAGGTCGGGATAAGAGGATGGGATATAAGGTCGGGATATGAGGTAGGGATATGAGGACAAGATGTGAGGACGGGATGTGAGGTCGCGATATGAGGACAGGATATTAGGTCGTGATAAGAGGATGGATATGAGGACAGGATATGAGGTCGGGATATGAGGAAGGGATATGAGGATTGGATTGGAGGTCAAGATAGGAGGTCGGGATAGGAGGTCGAGATAGAAGGATGGGATATGGGGACGGGATATGAGGACGGGATAGGAGGACGGAATAGGAGGTCGGGATAAGAGGTCGGAATAGGAGGACGGGATAGGACGACGGGATAGGAGGCTGAGATATGATGACGGGATAGGAGATTGGGATATGAGGACGGGATATGGGGTTGGGATATGACAACAATATATGAGGACGGGATATGAAGTCAAAAGCTTCCTCCTTTGTTTATTTTCCTCCCCAACAAGGATTAGGAAGGAAAAACCGGGCAATGCTGGGTATTCATCTATTATATATATAAAACTCAATAAAGGAGATTTATCAAAACTTGTGCAGAGCAAGAGTGGTGCAGTTGCCCATGGCAACCAATCAGATTGCTTCTTTCATTTTACAGAGGCCTTATTAAAAACGGAAAGAAGCAAGCTGATTGGTTGCTATGGGCAACTGAACAACTTTTCCTGTGGACAGGTTTTGATAAATCTCCCCCAATGTGTGTGTGTATGTATGTGTGTATGTTCCAGTATCACGTTTAAACGGCAAAAGATATAAACATGAAACTTGGCACACACGTTACTTATATGTCAACAACAAAGATATGATAGGTGATTTAACCCTTACTCAACCCCATTTGCCAGGGTCAGGGTTTTTGTTTAACCCCTTCATGACCCAGCCCATTTTCACCTTCATGACCTGGGCATTTTTTGAAAATCTGACCACTGTCACTTTAAACATTAATAACTTTGGAATGCTTTTACTTATCATTCTGATTCCGAGATTGTTTTTTCGTGACATATTCTACTTTATGTTATTGGTAAAATTTCACTGATATTTGTATCCTTTCTTGGTAAAAAATCTAAAAATTTCATGAAAATTTTGAATATTTAGCATTTTTCTAACTTTGAAAGTCTCTGCTTGAAAGGAAAATGGATATTACAAATAAATTACATATTGATTCACATATACAATATGTCTTTTTTGTGTTTGCATAAAAAAATTGACAAGTTTTTACTTTTGGAAGACACCAGAGGGCTTCAAAGTTCCGCAGCAATTTTCCAATTTTTCTCAAGATTTTCAAAATCGTAATTTTTCAGGGCCCAGTTCAGGTTGGAAGTGGATTTTAAGGGTCTTCATATTAGAAATACCCCATAAATGACCCTATTATAAAAACTGCACCCCCAAAGTATTCAAAATGACATTCAGTAAGTGTTTTAACCCTTTAGGTGTTTCACAGGAATAGCAGCAAAGTGATGGAGAAAATTCTAAATCTTCATTTTTTACACTCGCATTTTCTTGTAGACCCAATTTTTTAATTTTTACAAGGGGTAAAAGGAGAGAAATCACCCTAAAATTTGTAACCCAATTTCTCTCGAGTAAGGAAATACCTCATATGTGTATGTAAAGTGTTCGGCGGGCGCAGTAGAGGGCTCAGAAGGGAAGGAGCGACAGTGGGATTTTGGAGAGTGAGTTTTTCTGAAAGGGTTTTTGGGGGGCATGTCCCATTTAGGAAGCCCCTATGGTGCCAGAACAGTGGACCCCCCCCCCCCACATGTGACCCCATTTTGGAAACTATACCCCTCATGGAATTTAATAAGGGGTGCAGTGAGCATTTACACCCCACTGGCGTTTGACAGATATTTGAAACAGTGGACTGTGCAAATCAAAAAATTTATTTTTCATTTTCACAGACCACTGTTCCAAAAATCTGTCATACACCAGTGGGGTGTAAATGCTCACTGCACCCCTTATTAAATTCCGTGAGGGGTGTAGTTTCCAAAATGGGGTCACATATGGATATTTATTGTTTTGCGTTTGTCAGAACTGCTGTAACAATCAGCCACCCCTGTGCAAATCGCCTCAAATGTACATGGCGCACTCTCCCTTCTGGGCCTTGTTGTGCGCCCCCAGAGCACTTTGCGCCCACATATGGGGTATCTCCGTAGTCGGGAGAAATTGCGTTACAAATTTTGGGGGTCTTTTTTCCCTTTTACCTCTTGTGAAAATGAAAAGTATAGGGCAACACCAGCATGTCAGTGTAAGAAATTTATTTTTTTACACTAACATGCTGGTGTAGACCCCAACTTCACCTTTTCATAAGGGGTTAAAGAAGAAAAAGCCCCCCAAAATTTGTAAGGCAATTTCTCCCGAGTACGGCGATACCCCATATGTGTCCCAAAACTGTTGCCCTGAAATACGACAGGGCTCCAAAGTGAGAGAGCGCCATGTGCATTTGAGGCCTGAATTAGGGATTTGCATAGGGGTATTCTATGCCAATGATTCCCAAACAGGGTGCCTCCAGCTGTTGCAAAACTCCCAGCATGCCTGGACAGTCAATGGCTGTCCGGCAATACTGGGAGTTATTATTTTGCAACAGCTGGAGGCTCCGTTTTGGAAACAGTAGCGTACCAGACGTTTTTCATTTTTTGGGGGGAGGGGGGCTGTGTAGGGGTATGTGTATATGTAGTGTTTTTTACTTTTTATTTTAGGTTAGTGTTAGTGTAGTGTAGTGTTTTTAGGGTACAGTCACATGGGCAGAGGTTTACAGCAAGTTTGCCGCTGGAAGTTTGAGCTGCAGCGCAAAATTTGCGCCATCTCAAACTTGCAGCACTCACTGTAAACCTCCGCCCATGTGAGTGTACCCTGTACATTCACATTGGGGGGGGGGGGGGGGTCAAACATCCAGCTGTTGCAAACTCCGAGCATGCCCTTTGGCTGTCCGTGCATGCTGGGAGTTGTAGTTTTGCAACAGCTGGAGGAACGCTGGTTTGGAAACACTAAGTTAAGTAATAAACTTTCAAGTGTTTTGCAACCAAACTTAGTGTTTCCAAACCAGTGTGCCCCCAGCTGTTGCAAAACTACAACTCCCAGCATGCATGGTCTGTCAGTGCATGCTGGAAGTTATAGTTTTGCAACAATTGCAACAGCTGGAGGCACTGAGGTAGGAAACGGACAATTGTTTCCCAACTAGTGTGCCTCCAGTTGTTGCAAAACTACAACTCCCAGCATGCCCAGACTGCCCAGACTGCCCAGGCATGCTGGAAGTTGTAGTTCGGCAATATCTGAAGGATCAGATGTTGCCGAACTACAACTTCCAGCATGCTTGGGCAGTCTGGGCATGCTGGGAGTTGTAGTTTTGCAACATCTGGAGGTCCACAGTTTGGAGACCACTGTATAATGGTCTCCAATCTGTGCTCTTCCAGATGTTAGAGAACTACAACTCCCAGCATGCCTGGACAGACTGAGCATGCTGAGATTTGTAGTTTTGCAACATCTGGAAGAGCACAGATTGGAGACCATTATACAGTGGTCTCCAAACTGTGGACCTCCAGATGTTGCAAAACTACAACTCCCAGCATGCCCAGAAAGCCAAAGGCTGTCTGGGCATGCTGGGAGTTGCAGTTTTGAAACTCTCAGAGGCAGCAGTGAGATCGCTTTACGGCGATCTCACTGCTGCCAATGAAGATGCCGCCCTGCTGCCGGAAACTCACCTCCGGGACGCAGCGCAGCCAGGACCGCATGGAGGACGCCGGGACCGCCGGGACCGCTCGGGACACCGCTCGGACGGGTAAGTGACGCCGGGGGACGGGTTAGGGACACTTAGCAGAGCGGTGTGTGTCCCGATCCCCGTGATCGGGACTCACACACCGCGCTGCTAAGTATTTTCATAGCGAAACGCTTCTATCAGCTAGTCAGATTTGACCAGCTGATAGCAGCGATCGCTGGGGGGGGTGGGGGATGAAACCCCCCGTGGTCGCACGGTAAGATGGCTGGCTATCAGTGATAGCCACCATCTTTCCGGGCGCTGCGGGGTGCCGCGAGTAGCGGCAGTAATGTTCATGACGTACCTGTATGTCATGGGTCGGGAACACCTTGCCACCCATGACGTACAGGTATGTCATAGGTCGGGAAGGGGTTAAAGTCCCATACAAGTCTATGGAAAATATATGTTACTGCATAACTTTCCAAAATGGCTTGAGATATTTCGATAATACTTGGTCACGTGTTACTTTTATGACCACTTAAACTATAGGATAGTTAATTTATCCCTTAACTACCCCCATTTGTCAGGGTCGGGGTTTTTGTTTAAAGTCCCATGCAAATCATTGGGAAATGTATGTTCCGACATAACTTCCGTACAGCTGGAGATATTTCAATAATACCTGGTACACATATTACTTATATGTCAAATGAAAAGATATGATAGTTAAATTAACCCTTACATACACCCTTTTTTTTTTAAATAAAAGATGGGTTTTTGTTTCAAGACCCATTCAAGTATATGGGACTTCCAGTACCTTACTCCACAAGCTCCGTTCTGCATCTCCTGGTGAATGTGTCAATCTGGCTTGCAAGCCATACCCCATCTCACATAGACAAGCCCACATTTTAAGCCCCACTCCTTATATTATCTACCCTTTTATGTGCATCGGTCTGGCTTGCAAATCATGCCCAGTCCCACAAAGCCATGTCCCCTTCTATTTTCAGCTTACAATATCTTCATCACAAATCAGTCCCATCTGAGGATAGGATATGAGGATGGCATATAAGGTCGGGATATGAGGATGGGATATGAGGTCAAGATAGGAGGTGGGAATATGAGGACAGGATATAAGGATGGGATATGAGGTTGAGATATGAGGACAGAATATGAGAATGAAATATGAGGACGGGATAGGAGGATGGGACATAAGGACGGGATATGAGGTTGTGATATGAGGATGGGATATGAGGACTGGATTGGAGGACGGGATATTAGGTCTGGATAGGAGGACAGCATATGAGGATGGCCTATGAGGTCGGGATATGAGAATGGGATATGAGGACAGGATATGAGGTCGGGATATGAGGACAGGATAAGAGGAGGGGATATAAGGTCGGGATATGAGGTAGGGATATGAGGACAAGATGTGAGGACGGGATGTGAGGTCGGGATATGAGGACAGGATATTAGGTCGTGATAAGAGGATGGATATGAGGACAGAATATGAGGTTGGGATACACTAATACTGTTCTCACTTTGCCAAGTTATCGGACAACCTGGCCCCAAAATGATGGATTATAAAAGGATAGCAGCATAAGGGAAAAATACACATTTTGAACCCAAAAACTAGGAATCGACCGATATAGTTTTTTTAGGGCCGATACCGATAATCGGTGGAGGTTAGGGCCGATACCAGAATATCGGTATAAGTTATTGGCTATTTATCCCCCCTCGACACCGCTGCAGGTCATTGATTTAAAGCGGGCGCTTTAAATCAATGCACTGCAGTGGCTTTTGCGGTGCCATAGGCCGCCGCCACCCGCTTCTCTCCCCCTACCTGTCAGGGTGGTCCGGGCCATCCATCCTTCCTGTAGTGTCCGGTGTGAGGTGTTTTTTTGCGCCCCCGTAGATCAATGCGTCCGCTCCTCCCCCAGCTCTCCAAACATTTCCGAAGCTAGAACTGGGGGAGGGCAGAGCAAGGGGAGGGAGGAGGTTTACGCCCCCTCCCTCATCTCCCCTCACTGAGCTCGGCTGGACGCAGATCTCTACGGCACGCCCCCTCCCTGAGGACATAGATCTCCACGGCAGGTCCCCTCCCTCATCTCCCCTCCCTGAGGACGTAAATCTCCACGGCAGGTCCCCTCCCTCATCTCCCCGAGCTGAGGACGTAGAGCAGTGCTCCCAATGTGCTCTATGTGTAAAGGGGGACATGCTGCACGGGCTAAAGGGGGACATACTGCACGGGCTAAAGGGGGATATACTGCATGGGCTAAAGGGGACATACTGTATGGGCTAAAGGGGACATACTGTATGGGCTAAAGGGGGACATACTGCATGGGCTAAAGGGGACATACTGCATGGGCTAAAGGGGACATACTGCATGGGCTAAAGGGGACATACTGTATGGGCTAAAGGGGGACATACTGTTCAGGCTAAATGTTCCCCTTTAGCCCGTGCAGTATGTCCCCTTTTAGCCCATACAGTATGTCCCCCTTTAGCCCATACTGTATGTCCCCCTTTAGCCCGTACAGTATGTCCCCCTTTAGCCCATACAGTATGTCCCCCTTTAGCCCATACAGTATGTCCCCCTTTAGCCCATACAGTATGTCCCCCTTTAGCCCATACAGTATGTCCCCCTTTACACATAGAGCTCATTGGGAGCACTGCTCTATGTCCTCAGCTCGGGGAGATGAGGGAGGGGACCTGCCGTGGAGATTTACGTCCTCAGGGAGGGAAGATGAGGGAGGGGACCTGCCGTAGAGATCTATGTCCTCAGGGAGGGGGCGTGCCATAGAGATCTGCGCCCAGCCGAGCTCAGGGAGTTGAGGGAGGGGGCGTGAACCTCCTCCCTCCCCTTGCTCTGCCCTCTCCCAGTTCTAGCTTCGGAAATGTTCGGAGAGCTGGGGGAGGAGCGGACGCATCGATCTACGGGGGCGCAAAAAACCACCTCACACCGGCGGCATTCCGGGTGGAGGGTGAACCGGTCCGGGCTGTCCTTCTCCGGCGGTCATCTTCTCCACTTCGGGCAGGCTCCGGCCTAGTACGCTGCATAGACGCCGCTGCGCAGTGACGCCCGTGCGCAGAGACGCACCTGACTTCACGGCGTAGCGGCGTCTATGCAGCTACTAGGCCGGAGCCTGCCCGGAGTGGAGAAGATGACCTCCGGAGAAGAAGGACAGCCCGGACCGGTTCACCCTTCACCCGGAACGCCCCCGGACACCACAGGAACGATGGATGGCCCGGACCACCACCATTACAGGTAAGTTGAATTTTTTTAATTGACTCGGAGGGTGGGGGAGGGGCCCGACCGGTATAGCGGTATGGGCTAAAATCCATACCGGTATACCGCCCAGCATCACGGTGGGGGTGAGACGCGGTGCGGTGGGTCGGGGGGGTGGTCGCGGTGCGGTGGGTCGGGGGGGGGTGGTCGCGGTGCGGTTGGGGCGGCGCGGGGGCGGGGCATTATCGGCAAGGTATCGGCAAAATCGTGATTATCGGCCGATAATATCGGCCATACCGATAATCGGTCGATCCCTACCAAAAACCCATTCAAAATACAGGCCTACGTCCTCCCCTTCAACCTGCCTGTCCATCTCCAAATATACCCTTTTTAATAATAATAATACGCTCCTCCTTTGCATTGAAAAAAGCAAACAGTAAAGTTGCCACATGCAGCCATCCTTTCATCCATTTGTCCTTCTCCACCTATTTTCCCAAACCATGCACTCATACTGTTCTCATTTTGCCAAGTTATCGGACAACCTGGCCCCAAAATTATGGACTATCAAAGGATAGCAGCATAAGGGAAAAATACACATTTTGAACCCAAAAACCCATTTGAGTTTTTAAGTTCAAAATACAGGCCTACCTCCTCCCCTACAGCCTGCCTGTCCATCTCCAAAAATAGCCTTTTAACAATTATATGCTCCTCTTTAGCTTTGAAAAAAAGCAAACAGTAAAGTTGCCATATGCTGCTATCCTTTCATCCATTTGTCCTTTTACACCTATTTTCCCAAACCATCATACACTCATACTGTTATCTTGTCGCCAAGTTATCGTACTACCTGGCCCAAAAATGATGGATTATAAGAGGGTAGCAGCATAAGGGAAAATTACACATTTTCAAACCGAAAAACCCATGAGGGTTTTCAGGTTCATAAAGTTGCCATATGCTGCCATCCTTTCATTTATTTGTCGGCACTGGTTTAACCAGTTGAAGACGTAGGGTGTACAGGTACGCTCCCATTCCTGGAAATGTCCACTAACCCCACAATGAGTAAAGCGGTGAATGCGTTCCATTCATTACAGGAAAAATTGTGTCTATATTCCCGCAAGATTGTCAACGCGACCTGGCTGATTACCATGGCAACAGAAAGCCAGTGGATAGCTTCTTATCTTCTCAGTATGGAAGAATGTAAGGTCCAGTCCTAGCCTGAATTGTACAGGTGAACTGTCATAGCAGTTATACTATACTGCAGTTAAGTTGTGCTGCAGTATAGTTTAACCCCTTAAGGACTGAGCCCTTTTTCACCTTAAGGACTCGGCCATTTTTTGCAAATCTGACCACTGTCACTTTAAACATTAATAACTATGGAATGCTTTTAGTTATCATTCTGATTCCGAGACTGTTTTTTCGTGACATATTCTACTTTAACGTAGTGGTAAAATTTTTTGGTAACTTGCATCCTTTCTTGGTGAAAAATCCCAAAATTTCATGAAAAATTTGAAAATTTTGCATTTTTCTAACTTTGAAGCTCTCTGCTTGTAAGGAAAATGGATATTCCAAATACTTTTTTTTTTTATTCACATATACAATATGTCTACTTTATATTTGCATCATAAAATTGATGAGTTTTTACTTTTGGAAGACACCAGAGGGCTTCAAAGTTCAGCAGCAATTTTCAAATTTTTCACAAAATTTTGAAACTCGCTTTTTTTCAGGGACCAGTTCAGGTTTGAAGTGGATTTGAAGGGTCTTCATATTAGAAATACCCCATAAATGACCCCATTATAAAAACTGCAACCCCCAAAGTATTCAAAATGACATTCAGTCAGCGTTTTAACCCTTTACGGGTTTCACAGGAATAGCAGCAAAGTGAAGGAGAAAATTCACAATCTTCATTTTTTACACTCGCATGTTCTTGTAGACCCAATTTTTGAATTTTTGCAAATTAAGGGGTAAAAAGGGGTAAAAAGGAGAAAATTTTTACTTGTATTTGAAACCCAATTTCTCTTGAGTAAGCACATACCTCATATGTCTATGTAAAGTGTTCGGCTGCCGCAGTAGAGGGCTCAGAAGGGAAGGTGCGTCAAATGGTTTTTGGGGGGCATGTCACATTTAGGAAGCCCCTATGGTGCCAGAACAGCAAAAACCCCCACATGGCATACCATTTTGGAAACTAGACCCCTCGGGGAACGTAACAAGGGGTAATGTGAACCTTAATACCCCACAGGTGATTCACGACTTTTGCATATGTAAAAAAAAAAAAATATTTTTTTATCTAAAATGCTTGGTTTCCCTAAAGTTTTACATTTTTAAAAAGGGTAATAGCAGAAAATACCCCCCAAAATTTGAAGCCCAATTTCTCCCGATTCAGAAAACACCCCATATGGGGGTGAAAAGTGCTCTGCTGGCGCACTACCGGTCTCAGAAGAGAAGGAGTCACATTTGGCTTTTTGAAAGCAAATTTTTCTCTGGGGGCATGCCGCATTTAGGAAGCCCCTATGGTGCCAGGACCGCAAAAAAAGCCCACAGGCGTTTCACAACTATTGCATATGTAAAAAAAATAAAAACATTTTACCTAAAATGCTTCTTTTCCCAAAAACTTTACATTTTTAAAAAGGGTAAAAGCAGAAAATACCCCCCAAAATTTGAAGCCCAATTTCTCCCGAGTACGGCGATACCCCATATGTGACCCTAAACTGTTGCCTTGAAATACGACAGGGCTCCAAAGTGAGAGTGCCATGCGCATTTGAGGCCTAAATTAGGGATTTGCATAGGGGTGGACATAGGGGTATTCTACGCCAGTGATTCCCAAACAGGGTGCCTCCAGCTGTTGCAAAACTCCCAGCATGCCTGGACAGTCAACGGCTGTCCGACAATACTGGGAGTTGTTGTTTTGCAACAGCTGGAGGCTCCGTTTTGGAAACCGTGGCGTACCAGACGTTTTTCATTTTTATTGGGGAGGGGAGGGGGGCTGTGTAGGGGTATGTGTATATGTAGTGTTTTTTTACTTTTTATTTTATTTTTTGTGGTAGTGTAGTGTAGTGTAGTGTTTTTAGGGTACAGTCGCACGGGCGGGGGTTCACAGTAGTTTCTCGCTGGCAGTTTGAGCTGTTGCAGAAAATTTGCTGCAGCTCAAACTTGCAGCCCGATACTTACTGTAAGCCTCCGCCCATGTGAGTGTACCCTGTACATTCACATTGGGGGGGACATCCAGCTGTTGCAAAACTACAACTCCCAGCATGCGCTGACAGACTGTACATGCTGAGAGTTTTAGTTTTGCAACAGCTGTAGGCACACTGGTTATGTATCACGGAATTTGTGACCTTACTCAGTGTTTCAAAACCAGTGTGCCTCCAGCTGTTGCAAAACTACAACTCCCAGCATGTATGGTGCATGGTGTAAGGTGACTGCTGGGAGTTGTAGTTTGCAACAGCAGGAGGCACACCGGTCGTGAAACACTGAGTTAGGTAAAAAAAAAAACTCTAAGTTTCACAACCAGTGTGCCTTCAGCTGTTGCAAAACTACAACTCTCAGCAGTCACCGACAGCCAACGGGCATGCTGGGAGTTGTAGTTATGCAACCAGCAGATGCACCACTACAACTCCCAGCATGCACTTTAGCTGTTTGTGCAAGCTGGGAGTTGTAGTTTATACAACAGCTGAAGTACACTTTTCCATAGAAAAAATGTGCCTCCAGCTGTTGCAAAACCATAAGTCCCAGCATGCCCATAAGGGAATGCTGGGAGTTGTGGTGGTCTGCCTCCTGCTGTTGCATAACTACAGCTCCCAGCATGCCCTTTTTGCATGCTGGGAGCTGTTGCTAAGCAACAGCAGGAGGCTGTAACTCACCTCCTGCTGCTGCTTCATCACAGGATTGTCCCTCGCCGCCGCCGTCGCTCCTGGGGCCCCAATCCCAACAGGGGCGCCGGGGATCGGGGTCCCCAGCACCTGGGGTGCACGTCCCGCACCCGCTCACGTCCTCCGGAAGAGGGGCGGAGCGGGTGCGGGAGTGACACCCGCAGCAGGCGCCCTGATTGGTCGGCCGGTAATCCGGCCGACGAATCAGGGGGCGATCGTTAGGTGGCACCAGTGCCACCTCACCCCTGCACTCTCTGGCTGTTCGGGGCCGTCAGAGACGGCCCCGAACAGCCAGTAATTCCGGGTCACCGGGTCACTGGAGACCCGATTGACCCGGAATCGCCGCAGATCGCTGGACTGAATTGTCCAGCGATCTGCGGCGATCGCCGACATGGGGGGGCATAATGACCCCCCTGGGCGATATGCCGGGATGCCTGCTGAACGATTTCAGCAGGCATCCGGCTCCGGTCCCCAACCGGCTAGCGGTGGGGACCGAAATTCCCATGGGCGTATGGATACGCCCTGCGTCCTTAAGGACTCGGGATGCAGGGCGTATCCATACGCCCTGCGTCCTTAAGAGGTTAACAGGTAAAAAGTGTGAAAATAAAATGTTTTTCAATAAAAAGTGTAAAAAACTATATAAATGTCCCTTTTCTAATAAAGCCCTGTATTATAAAATAATAATTAAATAAAGTTATTTATCCCGCACAGTTAACACTATTAAAAAAAAGAAAAACCCTACATAAAAAGACTCTCTCCTAGGACTGTATCCACCTTTTCCAGCCCACCTGAGCACCTGAAAGCTATGCTAATTTATGCAGGCTAAAGTCAGCACCTGAAAGCTGAACTAATTTATGCAGGCTAAAGTCAGCAACTGCCGAGCTGAGGAGTTTGTGACGAATGAAATCACTGTAAGTTCGCTCATCTCTACACATGATTTAATAAGGTAAAGAAACGTTCACCTACACCACTCTTGATTAATATCCCCCAGTAAATAGACCCAGAAGGGCATGACTCTGTTCATTATGTAAGAAAAGAATTACAAAACGGGCAGCGCTCATCCAAACAGTCACTAATGCCATTTATGTAGTAGAACTCACCTGGTGTATATGAAGGGACACAGTTGACACGACACCTGTTGAGCCAAGACAATGTATGTAGGCACTCCCTTCTCCAATTTCCCCAAATAGCAGGGGAGTGAAAGATATGGTAGGAAAAGAGTATGAAAAGGGGGGAGGTGTAGAATGCATTTGACTGATTTCACATTGGGACTAACCGGCAGGCATCAGCGGAAGTAAGGAGGCGGCAAAGGAGCAGCGGTGGAGGCAGCCGTGAAGATCAGTGGTAAGTGATCTTCACTGCTGCCTTCTAGGAGTTGCCAAACTACAACTTCCAGCATGCCCAGAAAGCCAAAGGATGTCTGGGCATGCTGGAAGTTGTAGTTTTGCAACATCTGGAGGGCCACAGTTTGGAGACCACCATACAGTGGTGCCCAAGCTGTAGTCCTACAGATGTTGCAAAACTACCACTCCAAGCATGCCCAGACATGCTGGGAGTTATAGTTCTGTAACATCTGGCCCTTCAGATGTTGCAGAACTACAGCTTCCAGCATGCCTGGACAGTCTCACTACTTATATATACCGGCAGGGGGTATATATTTATTAATGCGCCGGCGGGGGGTATATATTTATTAATGCGCCGGCGGGGGGTATATATTTATTAAATGCGCCGGCGGGGGGTATATATTTATTAATGCGCCGGCGGGGGGTACATATGTATAAATGTGCCGGCAAGGGAATTTATGTATAAATGTGCCGGGGTGGTATATATGTATAAATGCGCCGGCGGGGGTCATATCTTTATTAATGTGCTGCAGGGGGCATATTATAAATGCACTGGGGGGCTAGATATATAGGCTATATGTCTGCCCCCCCCTGCAGCACTATATATATCTTGCCCCCACAGCGCTTTTAATATAGATATGGCCCCCTGCTACTCACAATGGTAATTTTTAAATCTCTCGCTGCGAGCCCTGAATGGCCCCTCGGTATCGGCCGCAGGGTTGCAGAGTGCTATCAATCCCTCAGCCCCTGTACTACAACCCCATCATGGAACAGACTCTGTTCCATGATGGGGTAGTAGTACAAACACTAATGTAGCCTCCCCAGCTGTCTGCAGACTCCCGCAGCCGGGGAATTACTACTCCGATCATGGAAATAAGTCTGTTCCATAATGGGAGTAGTAGTAGTCCCTCAGCACTGCAGGAGTCTGCTGATGTCACCTCAGAAATAACGGATATTATAAACCAGGTGCAAACGGATGACATAAAGGCTCATCCGTTTGCCATAGACTTCAATGTTAAAAATAACGGCCGTTAATTTATCCGTTTCTTGTGACAGAAGAAAAATTAGTGCATGTGCCGTTAATTCTTCCATCACAATTAACATCCGCTAGTCATGACGGACTATAATGGGTCATAACGGATAATAAAAAAATCCCGTAGACTTTAATGGGATTTTGTAATGGACGTTTAACATCCTTTTTTAAAGCTTTTCTAACGGACGTTTATAACAGATGAATTTTTATAGTGTGAAAGCAGCCTTAGTGTTAGCCCCAAAAACAGCTAGCGCTGACCTCCAAATATTACCCTGGTACCCATCGCCCCAGGGGTGCCGAGAAGCGACGGTACCAAAAGGGCCAGATCGTCAAACATGGCGCTCCTGGGCCTAGGCAATAACAGGCTGACATATCTTAGGCTGGGCAGGACCAATAATAATGGTCCTCGCCCACCCTGGTAATGTCAGGCTGTTGCTGCTTGGTTGGTATCTGGCTAATTTATTTATATTGGGGGGGGGGGGGGGAACTGAATTGCTAAACAATTTAATACATGTGAAGACAAGACCTACATAAAGGACTTGAAGGAGAAGGGGGCGGGGAAGGAACATAAAAGATACCAAAACTGAAGAGTGCATCAAAAATGCCAACAAATAATAATGGATTTTGGTCCACAATGAAATAAAATAAAGTACCCGCCGCGCCACCCCCCCGACCCGCCGCACCGCACCCCCCACCGTGATGCTGAGCGGTATACCGGTATGGATTTTTGCCCATACCGCTATACCGGTCGGGCCCCTCCCCCACCCTCCTAGTCAATAAAAAAATTTAACTTAATGGGGGTGGTCCGGGCCATCCATCCTTCCTGTAGTGTCCGGGGGCATTCCGGGTGAAGAGTGAACCAGTCCGGGCTGTCCTTCTTCTCCGGCGGTTATCTTCTCCACTCTGGGCAGGCTCCGGCCTAGTACACTGCATAGACGCCGCTACGCCGTGACGTCAGGTGCGTCGCTGTGCACGGGCGTCACTGCGCAGCGGCGTCTATGCAGCGTACTAGGCCGGAGCCTGCCAGGAGTGGAGAAGATGACCGCCGGAGAAGGACAGCCCGGACCGGTTCACCCTCCACCCGGAACGCCCCCGGACACTACAGGAAGGAAGAATGGATGGCCCGGACCACCCTGACAGGTAGGGGAGAGAAGCGGGTGGCGGCGGCGGCCTATGGCCCCGCAAAAGCCACTGCAGATCATTGATTTAAAGCGCCCGCTTTAAATCAATGATCTGCAGCGGTGTCGCAGGGGGTAAATAGCCGATAACTTATACCGGAATATCGGTATAAGTTATCGGCTATGGGCCCTAACCTGCACCGATTATCGGTATCGGCCCTAAAAAAACGATATCGGTCGATCCCTAGTACCTAGCTTGAACCTCTTATATGGTATTAAAAAAACGATCATATACCAATGGTAAATGTATGGCAATTTAGTGTAGTACTATTTGCTGCATACTTTATTTCCCTCATTTGATGCCCTCTTTTTTCCCAATTTAGTGTAGTGTAGAGTACTGTTGTGTAAAAAGCAAAATAATATATTCTACAATCAGATATCAAAAACAAATGTTCACACAATGGAATTCCACACGGAGCATTGATATTAATGGGATTCTGCTGCATGGTTTACACAGCGGAATTTCCACTGCAGATGCTTCTGCTGCACAAATCCTGATTTTGCAGTCTGCAAAAAATGGACGTGTCTATTCTTTCTGCAGAGTCTGCACAGAAATGCATTGCCATCTAGGAGATGCAGCATTTCCGAGCAGTCCTAGCGCTGGCTTGTTCTGCCAGCGTTCCGCTGTCGGGGAAATGTCTGCACAGAATTTTTCCATGTGGACATTGCCTGTGTGAACGTAGCCTTATGGTATAATGAAATTAGGGAGGTATTATCTTACAGAGTAATTAAAAAGTATGTAATATGGTATTATATGGTAAAAGATGATAATATGCACGCTCATATGGAGCGTGCGTGCATATGCCATAATTAACAAAAACAGAGTATATTCATGGTAAATATATATGAATATATATATATATATATATATATATATATATATATATATATATATATATATATATATATAAAACTCAATGTGTGTGTGTGTGTGTGTGTGTGTGTGTATGTATGTATGTTCCAGCATCACCAAATGGCTAAAAATATTAAAATGAAACTTGGTACACATGTTACTTGTATGTCAACAACAAACATAGGATAGGTAATTTAGGTTTTTGTTTAAAGTCCCATACAAGTCTATGAGAATTACGGTATATGTTACTGCATAACTTCCAGCTGGAGATATTTTGATGATACTTGGTCACATGTTACTTTGTTCACAAAAAATATAGGATAGTTAATTTAACCCTAACCTACCCTTATTGCGAGGGTCAGGGTTTTTGTTTAACCCCTTAAGGACACAGGGTTTTTCCATTTATGCACTTTCGTTTTTTCCTCATCACCTTCTAAAAACCAATTTTGCACATACAGACCCATATGAGGGCTTTTTTTTTGCGCCACCAAATGCACTTTATAATGACATCAATCACTTCACCACAACATTTTTGACGAAACCACAAAAAAAAAAAATATTTGTGGGGCAAAATTGAAAAACAAAAATGCAATTTTTGATCATTTTGTGGGGGATGACACCATGGAAGAGATTTATCAAAACCTGTGCAGAGGAAAAGTTGCTGAGTTGCCCATAGCAACCAATCAGATCCCTTCTTTCATTTTGCAGAGGGCTTGTTAAAAATGAAACAAGAAATCTGATACGGGTACGCAAAGTGCAATTTTGGACTTTTGAATTTTTTTACGTGTACGCCAAGCATATCAAACCCAAAGGTTAACATGGGCCAAAAAAAACAAGGTTTAAGTTTATGTGGGTCGCATCAAAAAAAAATAATTTAACTTTACTATATGTATCAAGACCCCAACCCCCCTGTACAATAACCCAACCCCCCCTGCACAAGACCCCATACCCTCCCTGCACAACACCCCATGTCCCCTGTGCACAACAAGCCATGCCCCCCTGCACAAAACCTCATGCCCCCCTACACATGATCCCATGCCCCCTTTGCACAAGATCCCATGCCCACCCTACACAAGACCCCATGCCTCCATGCACAACACCTCATAACCCCTTCACATGACCCCATGCCCCTTTTGTACAACACTCCATGCCCCTTTGCACAAGACCCCATGCCTCCCTGCACAAAAACCCATGCCCTCCTTTGCACAAGACCCCATGCTCACCCTACACAAGACCCCATGCCCCCCTGCAAAACACCCCAGGACCCCCTTCACAAGACCCCATGACCCCCCTTCACAAGACTCCATGCCCCTTTGCACAAGACCCCATGCCCCTCCTTCACAAGACCCCAGGCCCCTTTTGGACAACACCCAATGCCCCTTTTGCCCCCATGACCCCCCTGCACAAGACCCCATTCCCTGTTTAAAAAATAAATAAATCAAACAACAATATTAGCATTAATATTTACTTTTCTCACCTTGTCAATCTGGTGTCCTGTGTCTATAGCCGCAATGGTGCCGTCCGCAGCATGTGTCAGAACTCCTTTAAGGAGCAGCCTGATGACGTCACATCAGGACATGACGTTGACCTCTGTGCACCTCCATCCTCTCCTGGACCGCCTCCAACAGCTCCTTGACTGCCTCTGACAGCCTCCATCCTCTTCTGGACCGCTTTTCAGCTACTGGACTGCCTCCAACTTCTCTTGGACTGCCTCCACCATCCTTCAACCGCTCCTGGACAGCCTCTGACTTTTTTATTTTATCTCTGCCCGTTTCCAGGTAACCAGAGCAATGAATATCTTTGCCGGGCCAGAAAGATATTCATTGTGGGCCGCATGTTTGACACCCATGGTGTATGCTATTGATTGTGAAGTTTAATTAACATTATGTTTTATAGTTCGGACATTTACACACGCGGTAATACCACATATGTTTCTTTTTATTATGTTTACGTATTTCTTATATGGAATTTTGGAAAAGGGGGTGTTTCAAACTTTTAATATGGAAGTGGTTAATGGGTGTTTTTTAAAACGTTTTTTTTTTTTTTTTTTTACACTTTTAACCCCTTAAGGACACATGACGTTCTCATACGTCTCCATTTCCGAGTCCTTAAGGACACATGACGTATGAGAACGTCATGTGTTTTACCGGCCCCCCGCAACCATCTGGAGCGGAGCCGGTCCCCGATGCCTGCTGAAATCGTTCAGCAGGCATCGGGGCATATCGCCCAGGGGGGTCATTATGACCCCCCATGTTGGCGATGGCCGCAGATCGCTGGACAATTCAGTCCAGCGATCTGCGGCGGATTCCGGGTCAATCGGGTCTCCAGTGACCCGGTGACCCGGAATTATTGGCTGATCGGGGCCGTCAGAGACGGCCCCGAACAGCCAGAGGCAGCAGGGGTGAGGTGGCACTGGTGCCACCTCACGATCGCCCTGATTCGTCGGCCGGATTACCGACCGACCAATCAGGGCGCCTGCTGCGGGTGTCACTCCCGCAACCCGCTCCGCCCCTCTTCCGGAGGACGTGAGCGGGTGCAGGACGTGCACCCCGGGTGCTGGGGACCCCGATCCCCGGCGCCCCTGTTGGGATCGGGGCCCCAGGAGCAGCGGCGGCGGCGGAGACGACGAGGGACTGACCTGGTGCAGCGAGGATCGTTGGAGGTGAGTGACAGCCTCCTGCTGTTGCTTAGCAACAGCTCCCAGCATGCAAAAAGGGCATGCTGGGAGCTGTAGTTATGCAACAGCAGGAGGCAGACCACCACAACTCCCAGCATGCCCTTATGGGCATGCTGGGACTTGTAGTTTTGCAACAGCTGGAGGCACATTCTTTCTATGGAAAAGTGCACCTTCAGCTGTTGTGTAACTACAACTCCCAGCTTGCACAATCAGCTAAAGTGCATGCTGGGAGTTGTAGTGGTGCATCTGGTGGTTGCATAACTACAACTCCCAGCATGCCCGTTGGCTGTCGGTGACTGCTGAGAGTTGTAGTTTTGCAACAGCTGAAGGCACACTGAGTTAAGTAGCAAACCAGTGTGTCTCCAGCTGTTGCATAACTACAATCCCCAGCATCCCCAGCCAAAGTAGTATGCCTCCAGCTGTTGCATAACTACAACACCCAGCATGCCCTTCCGCTGTCCGTACATGCTGGGGGTTGTAGCTTTTGCAACAGCTGAAGGCACACTGGTTGCAAAACACTGAGTTTGTTACCAAACTCGGTGTTTCACAACCTGTGTGTCTCCAGCTGTTGCAAAACTACAACTCCCAGCATCCACTGATAGACCGTACATGCTGGGAGTTGTAGTTTTGCAACAGCTGGATGTCCCCCCCCCCCCCAATGTGAACGTACAGGGTACACTCACATGGGCGGAGGATTACAGTAAGTATCCGGCTGCAAGTTTGAGGTGCGGCAAAATTTCTGCCGCAGCTCAAACTGCCAGCGAGAAACGACTGTGAACCCCCCGCCCGTGCGACTGTACCCTAAAAACACTACACTACACTAAAACACAATAAAATAAAAAGTAAAAAACACTACATATACACATACCCCTACACAGCCCCCCTCCCCAATAAAAATGAAAAATGTCTGGTACGCCACTGTTTCCAAAACGGAGCCTCCAGCGGTTGCAAAACTACAACTCCCAGCATGCACTGATAGACCGTACATGCTGGGAGTTGTAGTTTTGCAACAGCTGGATGTTCCCCCCCCCCCCCAATGTGAACGTACAGGGTACACTCACATGGGCGGAGGATTAAAGTAAGTATCCGGCTGCAAGTTTGAGCTGCGTCAAATTTTCTGCCGTAGCTCAAACTGCCAGCGAGAAACTACTGTGAACCCCCCGCCCGTGCGACTGTACCCTAAAAACACTACACTACACTAACACAAAATAAAATAAAAAGTAAAAAACACTACATATACACATACCCCTACACAGCCCCCCTCCCCTCCCCAATAAAAATGAAAAACGTCTGGTACGCCACTGTTTCCAAAACGGAGCCTCCAGCTGTTGCAAAACAACTACTCCCAGTATTGCCAGATAGCCGTTGACTGTCCAGGCATGCTGGGAGTTTTACAACAGCTGGAGGCACCCTGTTTGGGAATCACTGGCGTAGAATTCCCCTATGTCCACCCCTATGCAATCCCTAATTTAGGCCTCAAATGTGTATGGCGCTCTCACTTTGGAGCGCTGTCGTATTTCAAGGCAACAGTTTAGGGCCACATATGGGGTATCGCCGTACTCGGGAGAAATTGGGCTTCAAATTTTGGGGGGTATTTTCTGCTATTACCCTTTTAAAAAATGTAAAATTTTTGGGAAAACAAGCATTTTAGGTAAAAAAATATATATTTTTTTTACATATGCAAAAGTCGTGAAACACCTGTAGGGTATTAAGGTTCAAATTACCCCTTGTTACGTTCCCCGAGGGGTCTAGTTTCCAAAATGGTATGCCATGTGTTTTTTTTTTTGCTGTCCTGGCACCATAGGGGCTTCCTAAATGCGGCATGCCCCCAGAGCAAAATTCGCTTTCAAAAAGCCAAATGTGACTCCTTCTCTTCTGAGACCTGTAGTGCGCCAGCAGAGCACTTTTCACACCCATATGGGGTGTTTTCTGAATCGGGAGAAATTGGGCTTCAAATTTTGGGGGGTATTTTCTGCTATAACCCTTTTTAAAATTGTAAAAATTTTGGGAAGCCAAGCATTTTAGGTAAAAAAAATATATATTTTTTTACATATGCAAAAGTCGTGAAACACCTGTAGGGTATTAAGGTTCACATTACCCCTTGTTACGTTCCCCGAGGGGTCTAGTTTCCAAAATGGTATGCCATGTGGGCTTTTTTTGCTGTCCTGGCACCATGGGGGCTTCCTAAATGCGGCATGCCCCCAGAGCAAAATTTGCTTTCAAAAAGCCAAATGTGACTCCTTCTCTTCTGAGACCTGTAGTGCACCAGCAGAGCACTTTTCACCCCCATGCGAGGTGTTTTCTGTATCGGGAGAAATTGGGCTTCAAATTTTGGGGGGTATTTTCTGCTATTACCCTTTTTAAAAATGTAAAATTTTTGGGAAACCAAGCATTTTAGGTAAAAAAAAAATATATATTTTTTTTACATATGCAAAAGTCGTGAATCACCTGTATGGTATTAAGGTTCACTTTACCCCTTGTTACGTTCCCTGAGGGGTCTAGTTTCCAAAATGGTATGCCATGTGTTTTTTTTTTGCTGTCCTGGCACCATAGGGGTTTCCTAAATGCGGCATGCCCCCCAAAAACCATTTGTCGCTCCTTCCCTTCTGAGCCCTCTACTGCGCCCGCCGAACAATTAACATAGACATATGAGGTATGTCCTTACTCGAGAGAAATTGGGTTTCAAATACAAGTAAAAATGTTCTCCTTTTTATCCCTTGCAAAAATTCAAAAATTGGGTCTACAAGAACATGCGAGTGTAAAAAATGAAGATTTTGAATTTTCTCCTTCACTTTGAGGCTATTCCTGTGAAACACCTAAAGGGTTAAAACACTTATTGAATGTCATTTTGAATACTTTGGGGTGTGTAGTTTTTATAATGGGGTCTTTTATGGGGTATTTCTAATATGAAGGCCCTTCAAATCCACTTCAAACCTGAACTGGTCCCTGAAAAATAGCGAGTTTGAAAATTTTGTGAAAAATCGGAAAATTGCTGCTGAACTTTGAAGCCCTCTGGTGTCTTCCAAAAGTAAAAACTCATAAATTTTATGATGCAAACATAAAGTAGACATATTGTATATGTGAACCCAAAAAAAATATATTTTGAATATCCATTTTCCTTACAAGCAGAGAGCTTCAAAGTTAGAAAAATGCAAAATTTTCATTTTTTTCATCAAATTTTGGGATTTTTCACCAAGAAAGGATGCAAGTTACCATAAAATTTTACCACTATGTTAAAGTAGAATATGTCACGAAAAAGCAATCTCGGAATCAGAATGATAACTAAAAGCATTCCAGAGTTATTAATGTTTAAAGTGATAGTGGTCAGAATTGCAAAAAACGCTCCGGTCCTTAAGGTGTAAAATGGCCTGGTCCTTAAGGGGTTAATTTCACTATGAAATTTTCTTTTAATTCTACAGTTTTTCTCGATCTGGAAATTTTCACAAATGTGGATTCTAAAATATGTACAAAAAAACACTTTAAAAAGGTAGATGTAAATAGTTTCCTTGGCTTTGATAGTTGTCATTATTCTAAGTGGTTTACAAATATCCCCTACGGACAGTAGCGGAGGATAAGAAAAAAATTGTACTTCCTCCGAGGATTTTAAAGAACAATCAAAAATGTTATATAAGCGTTTTAACCCCTTAAGGACTCAGCCCATTTGGACCTTAAAGGGGTATTCCGCCCCTAGACATTTTATCCCCTATCCAAAGGATAGGGGATAAGATGTCAGATCGCCGCGGTGCCGCTGCTGGGGAGCCCTGGGATCCCCGCTGCAGCACCGCGCTATCATTACAGCACAGAGAGAGTTCGCTCTGCACGTAATGATGGGCGGTACAGGGGCCGGAGCATCGTTAAGTCACGGCCCCGCCCCTCGTGATGTCACGGCCCGCCCCTTTCAATACAAGTCTATGGGAGGGGGCGTGGCGGTTGTCACGCCCCCTCCCATAGACTTGCATTAAGGGGACGGGCCGTGATGTCACGAGGGGCGGCGCCATGACGTCACGCGGCTCCGTCCCCTGTATCGCCCGTCATTACGCACTGAGCGACCGCGGGACCGCGGCGATCTGACATCTTATCCCCTATCCAAAGGATGTCTAAGGGCGGAATACCCCTTAGGACAATTTTATTTTTACGCTTTCGTTTTTTCCTCCTCCCCTTCAAAAAATCATAACTCTTTTATATTTTCATCCACAGACTAGTATGAGGGCTTGTTTTTTGCGCGACCAGTTGTCCGTTGTAATGCCATCACTCACTTTACCATAAAATGTATGGCGCAACCAAAAAAATACTATTTGTGTGGGGAAATTAAAAAGAAAACCGCAATTTTGCAAATTTTGGAAGGTTTTGTTTTCACGCCGTACAATTTATGGTAAAAATTACATGTCTTTTTTATTCTCTGGGTCAATACAATTAAAATGATACCCATGATTATACACATTTCTATTACTGTTGCGCTTAAAAAAAATCGCAAACTTTTTAACCAAATTAGTACGTTTAAAATCCCCCTATTTTGAAGACCTATAAATTTTTCATTTTTCTGTATAAGCGGTGGTATGAGGGCTCATTTTTTGCGCCGTGATCTGTACTTTTTATTAATACCATATTTGCTTATAAAAAACTTTTTTTTACATTTTTTTATAATTATTTTTGGGAATAAAATGTTATAAAAAGCAGCTATTTTGGACTTTTTTTTTTTACGTTCACGCCGTTCACCGCACGGGATCATTTAAATTTTATTTTAATAGATTGGATATTTACTCATGCGGCGATACCAAATATGTATATAAAATAATATTTTTTACACTTTTTGGGGGTAAAATAGGGGAAATGGGGCAATTTACGTTTTTATTGGGGGAGGGGGTTTTTCACATTTTTTTTTACTTAATTTTTTTACTTCTATTTTTACACTCATAGGGGACTATTTATAGAAACCATTCGATTGCTAATCCTGTTCAGTGCTATGTATAGGACATAGCACTGATCAGCATTATCGGTCATCTTCTGCTCTGGTCTGCAGGAAGGCAGATCAGAGCAGAAGACTCCCGGAAGGCAGCAGAGGCAGGTGAGGGGACCTCCATCTGCCGTGCAGGATGATCGGATCGCCGTGGCAGCGCTGCGGGCGATCCGATCGTCCTGTTAAGTGACCGCAATGCTGCAGATGCCGTGATCTGCATTGATCACGCATCTGAGGGGTTAATGGCGGACATCCGAAGGATTGCGGGTGTCCGCAATTACCGGCGGGTCCCTGGCTGCGATCCACAGCCGGGACCTGCCGCACATGATGCCGGCATCGCTCCGATGCCAGCGGCTATGCTCAGGACGTAAATGTACATCCTGGTGCGTTAAGTACCACATCACCAGGACGTACATTTACGTCCTGCATCGTTAAGGGGTTAAAGAAAAAAATTACCCCAAAAAATATTAACAAACGAATATAAAAGAGTAGAGGGACTAAAACAGACTGATTTAATTAAATATGAGGTGAAACAAAAACAAAAAAATACACCCAAATTAAATTTTATTACTACTTTTAACAATGCCACAAACAAAATAAGAAACATATTAAATAAACACTGGCCAATTATTATGACGGATCCTATTTTAAAATCATTAATCCCAAAACGTCCTACCCTAACATTCAGACGAGCAAAAACATCAAGAAATCATTTATCCCCAAGCAAACTAAAAAATAAAATTATCAAACCAAATATTTGTAAACCTACCATGATTGGTACATTCCGCTGCGCTAAAAAACGCTGTCTGTGCTGCGAATGGATTGCGTTTCCTCCCTGTGATTCAGTAACATCTTTCTCTACAGGCAAAGTTTTTTCTTTGAAAGAAAAATTAAACTGCTCCGATTCCTTTGTTATTTATCTCCTTACATGTGAGTGTGGGCTTCAGTATGTGGGCCGCACGGTACAAACTGTACGTGCCCGCTTAAATAAACATAGATATAATATCAAAAACAATGTTATACTACATAGTGTATCAAGACACACCACAGCTTTACACAACAGTAACCACAATTGTTTGAAACTAACTATCTTGGAAAGTATCCCTTTAGAATATGATGACCGCTTTCAAAAATTAGTGAATAGGGAATCCTTTTGGATTTATTCCCTTAACTCCTTGTGGCCAAGGGGATTAAATGAGACATTAGATAAAACATTTCAATGGTAGGTTCGGAGTCTTATTTATTTATTTATTTATCCATGTATATAAAGAATTTTTAAAGAATTTTTTTTTATATTATCTTGGATCACATGGAAAAACGTCATTTTATGCAAATTAATTTGTGATGTCATTTCCGGTTCCTATAACCAAATTAGTATATATGTGTTGTTTTTATGTATATTTAGCATGTCTGAGGAAAAGGACGGAGCGTCCTTGAAACGCGTTACATGTGAATAAAAGTTACCCATCCAGCTTGTGGACAGCGCTGTCATCTATCCCTCAGCCCCTCACACCTGGCTGGTGTGAAAACTCTGCCATATCAATCACAGAGCCGGGACAGCCTCAGAAGGGGAGGCAAGCCCTACGGGTACGCCCACAGTGTATTGCACTCCGGGGGGGGGGGGGGGCAATCCACTCCACTGGACCACCAGGGATGGTTTAAATGTCCCTTTAGACGCTGCTGTCAACTAGTTAAATTAACCCCTACCCCGATATGTGAAGAATGGGGATTTTGTTTCAATTCCCATGCATGTATATAGGACTTCTGGTACCTTACTCCACAATCTCCGCTCTGCATCTCCTGAAAAATGCGTCAGTCCGGCTGGCAGGCCACATTCCATGCCCCATCTTGCACTAGACACGCCCACCATTTAAGCCACACCCCTTTTATTTTCAGCTTACAATATCTTAACCACAACGCAGCCCCCCCTGAGGACAAGATATGAGGATTAGAAATGAGGATTAGATATAAGGACAGGATATGGGTCGGCATATGAGGTCGGGATATGGGGATGGGATATGAGGTCGGGATATGGGGACAGGATATGAGGTCGAGATATGAGGGCGGGATACGAGGTCGGAAAATGGAGACGAGATATCGGGACGGGATCTGAGGACGGGATATGAGGTCAGGATATGAGAACAGGATATGAGGTTGGGATATGGGGACGAGATATGGGGACAGGATATAGGGATGGGATATAAGGACAGAATATGGAGGTCAGGATATGGGGACAAGATATGGTGACAGGATATGAGGTTGGAATAGGAGGAAGGGATTTGGGGTCGGCATATGAGGAGGGGATATGGGGTCAGGATTTAAGGATGGGATATGAGGACAAAAGCTTCCTCCTATGTTACTTTTCCTCCCCCACAAGGATAAGGTAGGAAAAACTGGGCAGCACCGGGTACTCAGCTAGTTAATACCAGGAATGGCATGTATGACATTATTTCACTATAGGCTGCTTTTTTTCCCGGCACATCGCCTAGGGGTGGCCTGAGACCCACCCATAACAGCAATCGCTGTTTTTCAGGGCCAAGCTGGTGACCCAATGGATCGGAAAATAAGGGTGACCGGTGCTGTCTGAGACAGCACCTATTACCCTGAAGGGATTGGAGTGAGGTGGCAGGGGTGCCACCCCTCCTATCCTTGGCATTGGTTAGTCAGGAGGGAGCGGGGGCAAAATTTAGTCCCTCCACTGGTAGTCCAGGAAGAGCAGGGGAGGGTGAAGATCAGCGGCAGGCAGCTCAACCCTGGCAGGCAAAGATCAGCGGCACTGCCATCCTGACAGGAGGCGTCGTTGATGCGGAAGAGGTCCTCAAAGATCTGGGAGCCACAGTTTGGAGACAACTGTGCGTAGTCTCTAAACTGTGGCCCTCCAGATTTTTCAAAACTACAACTCCCAGCATGTCCAGACAGCCATTTACTCTCTGGATATGCTGGGATTTGTAGTTTTGCAAGATCTGAAGGGCCAGAGTTTGGAGATCACTGTGCAGTGGTCTCTAAACTGTGGCTGTCCAGATCTTGCAAAACTACAAATCCAAGCATGCCCAGACAGCCGTTTGTTGTCTTCGCATGCTGAGATTTATAGTTTTGCAAGATCTGGAGGGCTACAGTTTGCAGATCACCGTACGGTGGTCTATAAACTGTAGCCCTCCAGATCTTGCATAACTACAACTCCAAGCATGCACAAACAGCAAACGGCTGTCTGAGCATGCTGGAAGTTGTAGATGCGTGCCTCCAGCCTATTGCATATCTAAAAATCCCGAAATTAGGTCTCAAATGCACATGGCACTCTCTCAAATCTAAGCCTTGTCATATTTCAAGGCAACAGTTTAGGGCCACATATGAGGTATTTCCAGACTCGGGAGAAATTGCCTTAAAAATGTTGGTAGCTTTTTCTTCTATTACCCCTTATGAAAAGGAAAAGTTTTTACACTAACATGCTGGTGTTGCCCCATACTTTTTATTTACACAAGAAGTAAAAGGGAAAAAAAGACCCCAAAATTTGAAACACAATTTCTCCTAAGTACGGAAATACCCAATATGTGGACGTAAAGCGATCTGCGGGCACACAACAAGGCTCAGGAGTGAGAGCGCACCATATACATTTGAGGCCTAAATTGATGATTTGCACAGGGGTGGCTGATCATTACAGCGCTTCTGACATAAATGCAAAAAACAAAACACCCACATGTGGCCTATCTGTCGGGGACATTTTATGCCGCACATAAAGCTCTCTCAACTGTGCCAACAGCCGGAAAGCTGGGCTGCCCTAGCTCTTTTAATGCGGACACCATGCTTCACTAATATATGCCTAACCATGCATTTATGAGCTTCCCTTGAGTAGGGACATTTTCTGTTACATTTTTCTTAAAAGAATTGTCCAGGGTGGATTTAATATCTTCCACCACCACTACATCATTCAGAAGGGATGGATTCATTCTCCATTGCCACTGCAGCGCATATGAAGAGGGAATCAGAATAGTGATGGTTACCAATGCATGATCTGAGAAACTTATCGTATCAATAGTAGCGCATTGCATTATCTTGAGGTCATGATGCTTCAGAAAAAAATAATCTAACCTAGAGTACATATGTATCATATCATGTGCATAGGCCTCTGCACTGGAGTCTGAGTGAATTTGGGGAGGGTACCCTGATTCTGGGGGGAGATTTTAATGTAGCTCTTGAGCCTCACGAGTCAGACTTTCAACGTTGAGGCGTATTGGTACACTTCTCCATGAACATCGATTTATGGACGCGTGGCGCATTTGACATCCTGGAGAGCGTAATTATTCTTTATATTCTACGATACATGATATGTACTCTAGGTTAGATATTTTTTTTCTGAAGCATCACGACCTCCAGATATTACAATGCGTTACTATTAATACCATAAGTTTCTCGGATCATGCATTGGTAAGAATCAGAGGGGAATTCGCTCAGAAGAGGCAGGAGGTCCGCTCTCTGATGCTGGATAAGGCCAAAGCTACGCTTACAAAATGCAGACGGCAATTTTATGAGTACGGAAATAAATGTGGGAGGACCCTGCCGGGGGCACTACAAAAACAACAAGCAAGATCTTATATACCTTCTATAGGCACTCGCTCACACTCTGTGGTGCATCTCTCTATGGAAATCCCTAATTTTCGGGATATAGTACAAGACTATATTGCTTCTTCGGGTATGCTTCCTCTTTGTGAAGAGGATGTAATCAACTTGGAGAATCCGATATCTGCAGAAGAATTACAAAGGGCAGTTGAATTTTCTCAGTTAAATATTCCCCTGGGATACTATCAGACTTTTCTTGATATTCTCTCACCACACTTTCTACGGGCTTTTAATGCACTGGCTAAGGGAACCAACTTACCAGCTGATTCTACGCGTGCTCACGTGGTGGTGTTACCAAAAGAGGGAAAGGATACGTCCACATGTGCTGGGTTTTGCCCTATATTCCTGCTTAATGTGGACCTAAATCTTTTTGCTAAAGGTACTGGCGACGCTTATGGGAGTAGTTCACTCAGACCAAGCAGGGTTTATGATGAGAGGGAAGCATGGGATAATACCATGAAAGCAATTAATCCGGATCCACATTGCAAAATCGGCAGCTATACCTGCCATGTTACTTTCAACAGACACCGAAAAGGCATTTGATCGTGTTCATTTTTTAAATTTTTTTTTTGGGAAGAGACACTCAGATTTATACAGACATGTTTTTAAATTGGATAATGGCTCTATACTCCTCACCAACAGCATGTGTAAGGATGAACCACATACTCTCAGGGGACTTCTCAATACATAACGGCACTGGACAGGGGTGTCCCCTGTCCCCACTGATTTTTATTCTCACCATGGGACCACTAGTGTAAAATCAGGTGGTCGCCTGATATTGCAAGGATACAGATAAGGCATCCTATCCCCTTAAGGACTCAGCCCATTTTGGCCTTAAGGACTCAGACAATTTAATTTTTACGTTTTCATTTTTTCCTCCTCGCCTTCTAAAAATCATAACTCTTTTATATTTTCATCCACAGACTAGTATGAGGGCTTGTTTTTTGCGCGACCAGTTGTCCTTTGTAATGACATCACTCATTATATCATAAAATGTATGGCGCAACCAAAAAACACTATTTTTGTGGGGAAATTAAAACGAAAAACGCAATTTTGCTAATTTTGGAAGGTTTTGTTTTCACGCCGTACAATTTATGGTAAAAATGACATGTGTTCTTTATTCTGAGGGTCAATACGATTAAAATGATACCCATTATTATGTACTTTTATATTATTGTTGCGCTTAAAATAAATCACAAACTTTTTAACCAAATTAGTACGTTTATAATCCCTTTATTTTGATGACCTCTAACTTTTTTATTTTTCCGTATAAGTGGCTGTATGGGGGCTCATTTTTTGCGCCATGATCTGTACTTTTTTTTGATACCACATTTGCATATAAAAAACTTTTAATACATTTTTTATAAAAAAAATTTTAATAAAATGTATTAAAAAAGTAGGAATTTTGGACTTTTTTTTTTTTCGTTCACGTCGTTCACCGTACGGGATCATTAACATTTTATTTTAATAGTTCGGACATTTACGCACGCGGCGATACCAAATATGTCTATAAAAAATGTTTTTTACGCTTTTTGGGGGTAAAATAGGAAAAAATGGACGTTTTACTTTTTTATTGGGGGAGGGGATTTTTCACTTTTTTTTTACTTTTACTTTTACATTTTTTTACATTTTTTTTTACACTTGAATAGTCCCCATAGGGGACTATTCATAGCAATACCATGATTGCTAATACTGATCTGTTCTATGTATAGGACATAGAACAGATCAGTATTATCGGTCATCTCCTGCTCTGGTCTGCTCGATCACAGACCAGAGCAGGAGACGCCGGGAGCCGGACGGAGGAAGGAGAGGGGACCTCCGTCCGGCGTTCTGAATGATCGGATCCCCGCAGCAGCGCTGCGGGCGATCCGATCGTTCATTTAAATCGCGAACTGCCGCAGATGCCGGTATCTGTATTGATACCGGCACCTGAGGGGTTAATGGCGGACGCCCGCGAGATCGCGGGCGTCAGCCATTGCCGGCGGGTCCCTGGCTGCGATCAGCAGCCGGGATCAGCCGCGCATGACACGGGCATCGCTCCGATGCCCGCGGTTATGCACAGGACGTAAATGTACGTCCTGGTGCGTTAAGTGCCACCTCACCAGGACGTACATTTGCGTCCTGCGTCCTTAAAGGGCTATGCTGATGACCTTTTGTTTTTAATCACCAAACCACGGATTTCCCATCCTGTCCTTATGAAAGAACTGGAATGTTTTTCAAAGCTCCCGAATTTTAAGATAAACTATTCTAAATCAGAGCCATTAAATGTATCCATTAGAAGATGATGATCTTACCAAAATTTCTTCACGCTTTCCAATGACTCCCAATTCTGCTCTTGAATCTCTTCAAAATAAGTTTGTATGGGGAGGGAAAGTGGTGAGATTGAAAAGGGCTGCTCTCTGTAGCCCAAAGGCGGCTGGAGGGATTGGCTTTCTGGACATGCGGTCCTATTTTTAAGCTGTATTGTTAACACGAGGGGTTGACTGGTGTTGCCATGCTCACAGCAAGCCATGGGTGGAGCTAGAACAATCATTTACTAAAATCCTGCTTTGCTGTTTGCCTTGTGTCCTACCAACAAAGTACGGCCATTGCGTTTGACCCCCATTTTGGGTCCCACATTGGGGGCATGCGCAGATAGAAAAAGCAGGGTTTGTTTGTTTACTACAAATTCCCTTATCACGCCAGTGTTGGGCAGTCCTTCATTCTCCCCGAGCTTGAATGACCCGGTCTTTCAAGCCTGGATAACAGCGGGTAAATTTCGGGTTGGACATCTTTTGCACGAACAGGATTGGTTGACCAGCTCCGCTTCGATGGAGGTGGTGGACCCATGCCCGCTGGGATAATGGAGGACTGCCTAATTGCGCCATTGTTTGTTGACTTTTCCCTTGCCTTCTGCATTTGTTTCCCTATTAACAGTGATGGAGGTGCTTTGCTCAGGGGATGGCTCCGTGAGACACTCGGTGTCCAGAATTTATGAGGTGTTGATGTTTCCCCCGGACCGGGGACCCCTGAGTTTTATTTCTAAGTGGGAGGTGGACCTACAGATCTCTCTGACCCCCGTGCAGAGGTCTCAGTTTTACACCAGTCCACGATTAGTTCCCACTCCTAGGAAGCTAGATATAAAATCTTATCTAGGTGGTACAGAGTGCCAACTCAACCTCATGCCATGTGGTCACATGTAGAGTCTGCTTTCTGGCGTTGTGGGGACGCAGAGGGCTTTTTTGGTCATGTCCTCTGTTGACCCAATTTTTGGAGGGGGTAACACGAATCATAAAGGCTGCAACAGGCATGAAAATAGATCTGTCTCCAGCTCTTTTTCTTCTCCATCACTGTGAGGTACCCATTAAGATATATAAGAAGCCTCTTTTGAGGTTTCTAGTTATGTCCGCTAGAGCCTGTGTTCCAATTCTTTGTAAAAAAAAATCTAATGCTCCATCTTTGTCTCTCTGGGTTTCCAAGTTAAATGATTTAATGACTCTTTAAAATTTGACTTCTTTTATCCATGATGCCGGTGAACAGTTTCAGCAAACATGGTGTGCCTGGAGGGAATTCTGTGAGACGTCAGAATATAAGAATATAGAGGGTTTTCCCTGACAAGCTTTTATATAAGGATGCTCTTTATGAGTTAAGCAAGTATGAGATTAGGTCCTAGCGTCCTCCTTTTTCTTTGCGATATATGATAAGCTGGACCTAGTGCTGAGGGAGAAGAGGGGTTTGGGGTGTTTTTTTTTTTCGGGGCCTAACTGGGCATGGGGGGGGGGGGTTAGGGATTGGGGTTGGTTATTTATATGTCTTCAGAGGGGTGGAATAGGGAAGAGAGTGGCGATTATATTTCATCAAGTTGTTGTTGAGGAGATTGCTGTATTGTTTTATTTCTCTTAAATGGAATGTTTTGTCTTGGATTATTCCTTTATTGATGTTATAGGGGAGGCCCTTCTGGCCTAGTGTACCACCCTTTTGGAGACTAAAAAGTTACATAAAGATAAAAAAAAAAAAGATATGATAGCTGCAGATGACGTTACACACCTGAAGGATGGCGGATGAACCCTTTGGATCATAGGAGCACAGGTAATGTTAAGACATACCTGTGCATTGGACTACTAAACAGGCAGGAGAGATTGGCTGATTGTCTGGCACCTAATGATGAGTTAATCTACCTAGGGCATGTTTGACCGGGAGGACCACGAGGAAGGGTGTTGCCTTATTATCCTCCTGAGGACGATGCTGCTGCACCGAAAACTAGTAGAGGGGGTCAATATTATTGGTTTTAATTCACAATACAGCAATCATAGAACAGTGACTGCAGACCCCAGTACCTAAGATTTGTGGGTATATCCCAACTGTATATACATAAATAAATGGAGCAGTCCTGCCATGCTAGGGGTATAAGATGAAAGATGAAGAATAGAATATTAAAGAGATAGTAGATGAAGAGTTGTGTCAAATATTAAACATTTATTAGTAGGGATCGACCGATTATCTGTTTGGCCGATATTATCAGCCGATAATCACGATTTTGGGCATTATCGGTAATTACCTTTCCGATAAGCCGATAATGCCCCGCCCCGCACCGCCCCCCTACCCGCCGCAACGCACTGCGACGCCCCCCCCCGACCCACCGCATCGCGTCGCACCCCCCACCGCACCACCCGGCCCCAATGCCTCCCCCATCCCGGTTTTATAATTACCTGTTCCCGGGGACCATGCTACTTCTGGCTCCTGCTGCGTCCTGCGTTACACTGTGCGCAATGACGAGTGACGTGACGTGTGCGACGTCACCGTCAGTGCGCACAGTGACAGCTCAGGAGGACGCCACCGGAGCCAGACGTAGAGTGGACCCCGGGCCCCGGGAACAGGTAATTATAAAACCGGGGATGGATGAGGCAATGGGGCCGGGGCGGAGCGGTGGGGGGTCGCGGTGCAGTGGGTCGGGGGGGGCGGTCGCGTTGCGGTGGGTCGGGGGGGCGGTCGCGGTGCGGCGGGTCGGGGGGGCGGTCGCGGTGCGGCGGGTCGGGGGGGGGCGGTCGCGGTGCGGCAGTGGGGGGAGCGATGGCGGTGACAGGACTCAGGACCCCCGGACAGGCAGGGGGAGAGAAGCGGGTGGCGGCGGCCTATGGCACCGCAAAAGCCACTACAGTTCATTGATTTAAATCGCCCACTTTAAATCAATGATCTGCAGCGGTGTCGCGGGGGGATAAATAGCCGATAACTTATACCGGAATATCGGTATAAGTTATCGGCTATCGGCACTAACCTCCACCGATTATCGGCCCTAAAAAAACGATATCGGTTGATCCCTATTTATTTGATTACATTAATTACAATAGTTTCATAGTGAGGTCCTCGGCAGTGCCCTTGCTTCGGACGACACACAAATAATATTAACCATATATTAAAAAATGAGTAAAATACAATTGGGGCTAATATTGCACTAGAGGGATATATGGGAGAGAAGGTGTCAAGCAATAGTCCAGGGGATGACTGTGACCTATTTCTGTGGATGATAGGTAATGAAAGTAATAGTCTTGTAATAGTCACATAGCATACATAGCACTGATAGGGTTAATCCACAGTAGTTTTGGCGCTCGGCGGCGCTGTAGGCTTTCAGAAATTAGACCACTTTCCCTGTCTGCGCAGGGTTTACTTAAAATAGATGCGCGTAATAGCGCTGCAGGGGTATCAGGTTATATACAGTTGTGCAAGGTGCGCTCTCCTATACCCCGGCGGCACGGGGACAAAATACAAGAAGAGGTCAATGAAGAACGGGCACTATGTGCCTCTTACCGGCTCCTCTGAATTTGAATGCGCGTGTCAGTGCTGGAGGTCCTCCGGTGCCTGCCATCTGTGACCCGGCAGCATGGGGAAACAGGAGCAGGAGAGGGATGGAGGTCCGGTGTGAGATGACGTTGCTGGCTGTAGCGCTGGGAGCCGGTGCTGTCTGCGGCTGATTAGCGGTGACTGTTCGGGACTCTACTGTGGTAATAGAATGCTCTGATGTGTCCCGGTCTCTGTGCAACTAAGCAGTCTGTACCAGACGCGTTTCAGGGAGCCACGGTAGGGATAAAAGACTGAATCAGTCTTTTATCCCTACCAGTTTCTTCTGCTTCCAGAGGAATTTAGAGAACAGAGGCAGTATAGAGGCAAAAAATGCTTCCGGCAGGGCTATTGGGACCACGTGCATCCTATATGTGAGTTTCAGGAGAACATTACATTGAAGCCATGATATGAGGGTGATATCGTACTCCTCCAGTAAGGATGGTATGTCATGTAAAAGTGGTTTGTAGTTGGCATCATAGAGAGTGCCCATCTCTGCTGTGATGTGGACACCTAGATATTTGAGGGAAGTGGGAGCCCAGGCAAACTGAGACTGAGATTTGAGCATGGAGGTTTTAGAAGATGGGAAGGAGACATTCAGAAGCTTTGACTTTTATTAGACACCAGACACCCCCCCCCCCCCAACCCACCGAAACCCCCATCCCCCCCCCCCTCCGCACGCGACACCGCTGCAGATCATTGATTTAAAGCGGGCGCTTTAAATCAATGAACTGCAGCAGCTTTTGCAGTGTCAGAGACTGCCGCCGCCACCCACTTCTCTCCCCCTGCCTGTCCGGGGGTCCTCCTGAGTCCTATCACCGCAACCGCCGCACCTCCCACCGCACCGCCCCGGACCCATTGCCTCCCCCATCCCCGGTTTTATAATTACCTGTTCCCGGGGCCCGGGGTCCACACTACATCTGGCTCCGGTGGCGTCCTCCTGAGCTGTCACTGTGCGCGCTGACAGAGAGGTCGCGTTGAGGACGTCACTCATCATTGCACAGCGTAACACAGGACGCAGCAGGAGCCAGAAGTAGCGTGGACCCCGGGAACAGGTAATTATAAAACCGGGGATGGGGGAGGCCATGGGGCCGGGGCGGTGCGGTGGGGGGTGCGGCGGGTGGTGCGGCGCGGTGTGGGCGGGGGCCATTATAGGATTTTCGGCAAGGTAATTGCCGATACCAGTAACGCCCAAAATCGTGAATATCGGACGATAAAATCGGCCAAACCGATAATCGATCGATCCCTACTTCTAGAGACTGCTTAGGGAGAGGGGTACCCTGGAACAGTGAGGAGTACAGGATTTGTGAGATGGGGGTAGTAAGATATCTTGGAACTACTTGTAATAAAGTAGTGGTAGTCTGTCTGGACTAGGGCTTTTTCCGGGGGGGGGGGGGGGGGGAGGAGAGCACTACTTTTACCTCTTCTGGTGTAAAAGGGGTGAGAAGCTCTGCAGACATGTCCTCATGCAGTTGAGGAAGAGATAGAACTTTAAGGAACTGCTCAATCAGCAAATTCCGCTCACTCACTTTGGATGGGGGACTTTTATCGTTAAGGTTGTATAATTTGGAGTAGATCCGCTGGAAATCAAATTCAATGTCTGGTGTGGAGGTGCTAAGAGCGCCACCAGTGGTTCTCACCTCATGAATGTGTTGCTTATTGTCATGAGCGTAGATGCGGTGCCTGAAATGTAAGTATGCTTTGGATGATTTATGGTTGAGAAGTTTTTCTCAGAGGAAGCATAGTTCTTTCTGGGTGTCTGCTGTATGTGAGGCTTTGTGGATCCTCTCCAATGCAGCTATTTATTGCAAAAGGGAGTCATTCTCATGCTGGCTAGCTTTCGTTAGTTTAGAGCCCCAGGATATGAAAATTCCCATAATGCAGGCTTTGTGGGCCTCCCATATGACTGGTACAGGCGGGCCAGAGTCACAATTCAGCTTGAAATAGGAATCAAGATGAGACTGAATATCTGAGACGGCCTGTGGGTTCTCTAGAATGTGTTCATTTAGGCACCATCTCCAGGTTTAGAGGTGGTTTTAGAAAGGAGAAGACAGAGGTGAACAGGAGCATGGTCAGAGAAATAACATCAATACCTGTGGCTGTGAGGTGTGGTAAGAGAGAAGAATGGACAAACAAGTAGTCCAGTCTCTGGTAAGAGTTATGAGCTGCTGAAAAGTGCAAGTAGTCTTTGACGGAAGGATTCTGCAGGTGCCAGGCATCTATGAGAGATGAAACTGAAACCAAAACCATAATTTAGCAACTTATTCTGTAGGTCCATACGATTACAGAGATACCAAATGTTTATGTAAACATTTGTTAACCCCTTTAGGCCAATTTTCATTTTTACATATTCATGTTTTTTTGTTTTCTCCATATTTAGTTATTAACCCCTTAAGGACCATGCCCGTTTGACCTTAAGGACCAGGCCAATTTTAGTTTAGCATTTTCGTTTTTTCCTCCTCTCCTTCTAAAAATCGTAACTCTTTTATATTTTCATCCGCAGACTATATTATGAGGGCTTGTTTTTTGCACGACCAGTTGTCCTTTGTAATGACATCACTCATTTTACCATAAAATATATGGCGCAACCAAAAAACTACTATTTATGTGGTGAAATGAAAAAGAAAAACGCAATTTTGGAAATTTTGGAAGGTTTCGTTTTTACGCCGTACAATTTATGGTAAAAATGACATGTGTTCTTTATTCTGTGGGTCGATACGATTAAAAAGATAACCATGATTACATACTTTTCTTTTATTTTTGTGCTTAAAAACAAATAGCAAACTTTTAAAACCAAATTAGTACGTTTAATCACGGCATCTGAGGGGTTAATGGCAGACATCCGTGCGATCACAGATGTCGGCCATTACCAGAGGCTCCTTGGCTGCTATCAGCAGCCAGGACCTGCCGCGCATGACCCGAGCATCGCTCCAATGTTCGCGGTCATGTACAGGACTTAAATGTACATCCTGGTGCATGAAGTACCGCCGCACCAGGACGTACATTTACGTCCTTGGTCGTTAAGGGGTTAAAGTGTACCTGTTGTCAACAAAAACTTTTTAGACAATGTAGATAATACCATTATATGCGTATTTGTAATATACATTGGTTAAAAAATAAGGAGATTTTTTAATGCTTACCGTAAAATCTCTTTCTCGAAGGATCCATTGGGGGACACAGACCATGGGTGTATGATGATGTCTCTAGGAGGTATGACACTATGGCAACAAAAAAAGTCGGCTCCTCCCAGCAGGATATACCCGCCTCCAGGCCCTGAGCTAATCAGTTTTAGTACCAGAGCAATAGGAGAGGACCGACAGGTCAAGGAAAAAACACGAACTGTTCAAGAACCAGAAGAAAAAGCATAACTAAACACACCCTTGGACAGAGAACCAAAGAGAAACCCAAAAGGGTGGGAGCTGTGTCTCCCAATGGATCCTTCGAGAAAGAGATTTTACGGTAAGCATTAAAAAATCTCCTTTTCTCTATCGACTCCATTGGGGGACACAGACCATGGGATGTACCAAAGCCATCCCTTGGGTGGGCAGATAATCAGTCAGGCAGGCGGCTGTTCCACTGCCGCCTGCAGCACTTTACGGCCCAGACTAGCATCAGCCGATGCAAAGGTATGAACCTGGTAGAACCTCGAGAAAGTGTGCAAAGACGACCAAGTAGCCGCCTTGCAAATCTGCGAGGCCGAGGCTTTGTTCTGGAGAGCCCAGGATGCACCAACAGAACGGGTAGAATGAGCCACAACCCTGATGGGAGGAATCTTCCCCATACAGCGATAGGCTTCCAAAATGGCAGACCGGATCCACCGAGAAATGGTGGCCTTGGAAGCCGGTTGTCCCTTACGACCTTCCGTAAGGACGAAAAAGGAATCGCACTGACGAAATGAAGAAGTGATAGAGAGATAGGACCTAACAGTGAATCACCAGAAACGGAGAACAGCAGGAGAGAGCTGCCAATTCAGACACTCTCCGAATGGAGGTGATCGCAACAAGAAACGCCACTTTCCAAGAAAGGAGGCGCAGGGACACCTCCCTAAGGGGTTCAAAGGGTTCACCTTGGAGGACACCCAGAACAGATTCAAGTCCCAAGGGGGAGAAGGTGACCGATAAGGAGGGGCAGCATGCGCCACTCCTTGAATGAAGGTCTGGACATGAGAATTAGAAGCCAGAGGACGCTGGAAAAGAATAGAAAGGGCCGAAACCTGACCCTTAAGGGAACTGAGAGACAACCCAATCCCGACTGCAAGAAGGAGATAAGACGGGGAACAGAAAAAGTAACAGGAGACAAGACCTGAGCTTCACACTAACGAAAATAAGACTGTAAATTTTCGCCGAGGAGGGCTTACGAGCCCTGAGCATGGTGCGAATGACTTGGGAAGAGAAACCGTGGGCTCTCAAAACCGCGGTCTCATCCGCCACGCTGTCAAATGTAAATTGGGGTGGCAAAGAGGACCCTGAGACAGCAGGTCCGGACGAAGTGGAAGGCGCAGCGAAGAGTCGTCCAGGAGCCTGACCATGTCGGAGTACCACGTCCTTCGGGGCCAATCTGAAGCTACCAGTATGGCGGGAATGTCCTCCGCTTTGAGCTTCCTCAGAACCCTGGGAAGAAGCAGAAGGGGAGGGAACAGATAGGGCAGGGCAAACCCTGCCCAAGGAATCACTATGGCGTCCACGGCTAGAGCCAGGGGGTCCCGGGACTTTGAAACAAATGGAAGAATCTTCCGATTGTGCCGAGACGCGAAGAGGTCCACGTCTGTAATGCCCCAGAGGTCGCAGATCTGCGCGAAGACCTCTGGATGAAGGTCCACTCGCCGGGGTCGGCTGAGGACCGGCTGAGGAAATCCGCTTCCCAGTTGAGCACACCCGGAATGTAAATCGCCTAAATGGCCGGAACCTTGTTTTCCACCCAGATGAGAATCTTTGTCACCTCGGCCATGGCTGCCGAGCAGCGAGTGCCGCCTTGCCAATTTATGTACGCTACGGCCGTGGCGTTGTCCGACTGGACGCGGACAGGGCGGGTCTGAAGCAGGGACTCCCAATGAAGAAGACAAAGAAGAATCGCCCTCAGTTCCAAGATGTTTATCGGAAGAAGGGCACCCCGGGGAGACCAGAGGCCTTGAACCGTTTAGTCCCTGAACACACCGCCCCAGCCCGACAGACTGGCAACTGTTGTAACTACCTGCCAGTGGAGGGGAAGAAATGATCGCCCCTGAAGAAGAAGGGGGGAGCGGAGCCACCAGAGCAGAGACTGACGGATCCGACAAGGGAGAGCAATCTTGCGATCGAGAGACAGAGGAGATCTGTCCCATCGAGAGAGAATCGCCAGTTGAAGGGGGCGGTAATGAAACTGGGCAAAGGGTACGGCCTCCATGGCCGCTACCATCCGACCCAAGACTTCCATGCAAATGTGGATGGAAACTGGGACCTGGGCCCGAAGGGAGAGGACTACTGACAGGAGAGTCAGACGTTTGTCCGGCAGAAGGCAAATCCGGGCAGATGGCCGTGTTGAATTGAAGTCCCAAGAAGATCAGAGACTGGGTGGGATAGAGGTCAGACTTGTCCCGGTTGACCATCCACCCGAAGCGATCCAAGGTCTGGAGAGTGAGATCCACATTCTCCAGAGTCTGGACTCTGGTGGGAGCCTTGATGAGAAGGTCGTCCAGGTAAGGGATCACTGAGACTCCTCTCGACCGCAACAGGGCTATCACTGGCGCAAGGATCTTGGTAAAGACCCGAGGAGCAGTGGCCAGACCAAAGGGGAGGTCTACGAATTGAAAATACCCCTCCGGAACCGCAAAGCGGAGGTACCGCTGATGGCCGGGAAATATTGGAACATGGAGGTAGGCATCCTTGATGTCCACCGAAGAAAGAAACTCCCCTTGTTCGATGGATGCCACTACTGAATGGAGATATTCCATTCGGAAGTGGCGGATGAGAAGATGACGGTTGAGACGCTTGAGGTCCAAGATTGGCCACACAGAACCGCCCTTCTTGGGCACCACAAAAAGATTGGAATAGAAACCCCAAAAACGTTCCCCTGGAGGGACGGGGACAATAACTACTTGGAGAAGTAGGGACTGGAGGGCCTCCCGAAACTGCTTCGCCAGAGAAGGAGACCGGGGGGCCCGGGACTGAAAAAAATCGATCCCTCGGAAGGGAGGCAAATTCGATTCGGTATCCGTTGGACACCACGTCCCTGACCCAAGAGTCCTGAATGTGTGTGGTCCAGATGTCTCGAAGAAGTAAGAGACGACCTTACACCGGAGAAAAAAATCTGCGGGTGGGGGCATCACTTCATGCGGAAGTGGGTTTGCGGTTGCCCTATTTGTCCACAAAACGTCCGGAACGGTTGGTGTCTGATTTCCAAGACGGGCGCGCCCGGAACGAGAGAGCCGTCTTGTTCCGCGAAGGCGCCTGCCCAGACCCCTTATTGGGGCCAAAAGTCCGGCATTAACCCTCTAGACACCGCAATCAAAGTTGATTGCGGCATCTAAAATGAAATTGAAAGCATCCTGGCAGCTCAGCGGAGCTGATCGGGACTATTGCGATGAAATCGCGATGTCTCAATCAGCTAAATGGACAGTGGAGGGTCCTTACCTGCCTCCTCGCTGGACGATCGGTCCTCTGTTGCTCCCAGCCGTCCATGCAGGCTGAAGCAGTAGAGCACTGATAACACTGATAGATGCTATGCTATTGCATTGCATTGAACAGTGTATGCAATCAAAAGATTGCATGGTATAGCCCCCTATGGGGCTTAAAAAAAGTTAATATATGTGAATAAGCCCCTCCCCTAATATGAGCCCTCATGTAGCCCTGTGTGTATGTAGCCCCTATGGGGGCTATAACATTGCAAAAAAAAAAAAGTGGATAAAGATGATTTAACCCTTTCCCTAATAAAATCATCCCCCTTTACCCATAAAAAAAAAACTGTGTAACTAAAAATATTTATGGAATAAAAACTGATGGAATAAAGACTTTCTGCACGGATACACAGGTGAATGCGGTTCCTCTCTCTGCATATTACAGTAGCGCTTTGTGCTCTTCTACCTGCACTACGAGTTTTAGCAGCCTCTTTAACCTCACGCCAATCAAACTGTGTGTGCTACCAGTGCAATCTACGCACTACACCCTTGCAGTGCCGGACACGACAGTCTGTATCTCCTACGAACACAATAATAGAAAGGTATGTAAAGATGGGCATCATTTTAATTGTATTGACCCAAAGAATGAAGAAACTTAATTTTTACTGTAAAGTGTACAATGTGAAAACGAAACCCTCCAAAATTAGCAAAATTGTGTTTTTTATTAAAATTTCCTCACTAAAAAACTGTATTTTTGGGTTCATCGTACATTTTATGGTAAAATGAGAGGAGCTTTTATAAGTACAATTGGTCACGCAGAAAAACAAGCCCTCATATGGGACTGTGGATGGAAATATAAAAGAGTTATGGATTTTAGAAGGCGAGGAGGAAAAAAATGAAAATGCAAAAACAAAATTAGCATTGTTCTTAAGGTCAAACTGGACTTGGTCCTTAAAAGGGGTTAAACATACTAATTTTGGTGCATGTAATTATAATTTTTTTTAAGGGTGTCTTTTTTACCGAAAGGTGCACTGCGTAGAAACGAAAGCCTTAAAAAGTTGCTAAATGGTCTTTTTTTTTATTTTTTATTTCACCCCACAAATAAGTTTTTTTTTTGTTTTGCCGCAGATTATGTTACAAAATAAGTGATGTCATTATAAAGTAAACTTATTGGCGCAAATAAAAAGCCCTCATATGGGTCTGTAGGTGCAAAATTGAACGCGTTATGATTTTTAGAAGGGGAGGAGGAAAGAACAAAAATTGCCCTTAAGAGTTCTTAACCCCTTAAGGACATAGGGCGTATCCATACGCCCCCGTTTCCAAGTGCTTAAGGACCGAGGGATGGATACGCCCTGAGCATTTCCGGCCCCCGCCGCTAGCCAGAGGGGAGCCGGGGCCGGATGCCTGCTGAAATCGTTCAGAAGGCATCCCGGCATATCGCCCAGGGGGGTCATTATGTCCCCCCATGTCGGCGATTGCCGCAGATCGCTGGAAAATTCAGTCCAGCGATCTGCGGCGGATTCCGGGTCAATGGGGTCTCCAGTGACCCGACGACCCGGAATTACTGGCTGATCAGCCAGAGCCAGCAGGGGTGAGGTGGCACTGGTGCCACCTCACGATCGCCCTGATTCGTCGGCCGGATTCCCGGCCGACCAATCAGGGCGCCTGCTGCGGGTGTCACTCCCGCACCCGCTCCGCCCCTCTTCCGGAGGACATGAGCGGGTGCGGGCAGAAGACCCCGGGTGCTGGGGACCCCGATCCCCGGCGTCCCTGTTGGGATCGGGGCCCCAGGAGCGACAGCGGCGGCGGGACTGACCTGTTCCCTGAGCAGCAGCAGGAGGTGAGTGACAGCCTCCTGCTGTTGCTTAGCAACAGATCCCAGCATGCAAAAAGGGCATGCTGGGAGCTGTAGTTATGCAACAGCAGGAGGCAGACCACCACAACTCCCAGCATGCCCTTACGGGCATGCTGGGACTTGTAGTTTTGCAACAGCTGGAGGCACATTCTTTCTATGGAAAAGTGTACCTTCAGCTGTTGTATAACTACAACTCCCAGCTTGCACAATCAGCTAAAGTGCATGCTGGGAGTTGTAGTGGTGCATCTGGTGGTTGCATAACTACAACTCCCAGCATGCCCGTTGGCTGTCGTGACTGCTGAGAGTTGTAGTTTTGCAACAGCTGAAGGCACACTGAGTTAAGTAGCAAACCAGTGTGTCTCCAGCTGTTGCATAACTACAATCCCCAGCATCCCCAGCCAATGTAGTATGCCTTCGGCTGTTGCATAACTACAAGACCCAGCATGCCCTTCCGCTGTCCGTACATGCTGGGGGTTGTAGCTTTTGCAACAGCTGAAGGCACACTGGTTGCAAAACACTGAGTTTGTTACCAAACTCGGTGTTTCACAACCTGTGTGTCTCCAGCTGTTGCAAAACTACAACTCCCAGCATGCACTGATAGACCGTACATGCTGGGAGTTGTAGTTTTGCAACAGCTGGATGTTCCCCCCCCCCCCCCCCCCCCCAATGTGAATGTACAGGGTACACTCACATGGGCGGAGGATTACAGTAAGTATCCGGCTGCAAGTTTGGGCTGCGGCAAATTTTCTGCCGCTGCTCAAACTGCCAGCGAGAAACTACTGTGAACCCCCCGCCCGTGTGACTGTACCCTAAAAACACTACACTACCACAAAATAAAATAAAAAGTAAAAAAACACTACATATACACATACCCCTACACAGCCCCCCTCCCCAATAAAGATGAAAAACGTCTGGTACGTCACTGTTTCCAAAACTGAGCCTCCAGCTGTTGCAAAACTACAACTCCCAGCATGCACTGCTAGACCGTACATGCTGGGAGTTGTAATTTTGCAACAGCTGGATGTTTCCCCCCCCCCAATGTGAACGTACAGGGTACACTCACATGGGCGGAGGATTACAGTAAGTATCCGGCTGCAAGTTTGAGCTGCGGCAAATTTTCTGCTGCAGCTCAAGCTGCCACCGAGAAACTACTGTGAACCCCCGCCCGTGCGACTGTACCCTAAAAACATTACACTAACACAAAATAAAATAAAAAGTAAAAAACCCTACATATACACATACCCCTACACAGCCCCCCTCCCCAATAAAAATGACAAACGTCTGGTACGCCACTGTTTCCAGAACGGAGCCTCCAGCTGTTGCAAAACAACTACTCCCAGTATTGCCAGATAGCCACTGACTGTCTAGGCATGCTGGGAGTTTTACAACAGCTGGAGGCCCCCTGTTTGGGAATCACTGGCGTAGAATACCCCTATGTCCACCCCTATGCAAGTCCCTAATTTAGGCCTCAAATGCGCATGGCGCTCCCACTTTGGAGCCCTGTCGTATTTCAAGGCAACAGTTTAGGGCCACATATGGGGTATCGCCCTACTCGGGAGAAATTGGGCTTCAAATTTTGGGGGGGATTTTCTGCTATTACCCTTTTTAAAAATGTTAAATTTTTGGGAAAACAAGCATTTTAGGTTACATTTTTTTTTTTTTTTACATATACAAAAGTCATGAAACACCTGTGGGGTATAAAGGTTCACTTAACCCCTTATTACGTTCCCCGAGGGGTTTAGTTTCCAAAATGGTATGCCATGTGTTTTTTTTTTTTTTTTTTGCTGTCCTGGCACCATAGGGGCTTCCTAAATGCGGCATGCCCCCAGAGCAAAATTTGCTTTCAAAAAGCCAAATGTGACTCCTTCTCTTCTGAGACCTGTAGTGCGCCAGCAGAGCACTTTTCACCCCCATATGGGGTGTTTTCTGAATCGGGAGAAATTGGGCTTCAAATTTTGGGGGGTGTTTTCTGCTATTACCCTTTTTAAAAATGTAAAAATTTTGGGAAACCAAGCATTTTAGGTAAAAAAAATAAAAAATTCACATATGCAAAAGTTGTGAAACACCTGTAGGGTATTAAGGTTCACATTACCCCTTGTTACGTTCCCCAAGGGGTCTAGTTTCCAAAATGGTATGCCATGTGTTTTTTTTTGCTGTTCTGGCACCATAGGGGCTTCCTAAATGCGGCATGCCCCCAGAGCAAAATTTGCTTTCAAAAAGCCAAATGTGACTCCTTCTCTTCTGAGACCTGTAGTGCGCCAGCAGAGCAATTTTCACCCCCATATGGGGTGTTTTCTGAATCGGGAGAAATTGGGCTTCAAATTTTTGGGGGTATTTTCTGCTATTACCCTTTTTAAAAACGTAAAATTTTTGGGAAACCCAGCATTTTAGGTAAAAATGTTTAAATTTTTTTTACATATGCAAAAGTCGTGAATCACCTGTAGGGTATTAAGGTTCACTTTACCCCTTGTTACGTTCCCTGAGGGGTCTAGTTTCCAAAATGGTATGCCAAGTTTTTTTTTTTTTGCTGTCCTGGCACCATAGGGGCTTCCTAAAGGTGACATGCCCCCCCAAAACCATTTGTCGCTCCTTCCCTTCTGAGCCCACTACTGCGCCCACTGAACAATTAACATAGACATATGAGGTATGTGCTCACTCGAGAGAAATTGGGTTTCAAATACAAGTAAAAATTTTCTCCTTTTTACCCCTTGCAAAAATTCAAAAATTGGGTCTACAAGAACATGCGAATGTAAAAAATGAAGATTTTGAATTTTCTCCTTCACTTTGCTGCTATTCCTGTGAAACACCTAAAGGGTTAATACACTTACTGAATGTCATTTTGAATACTTTGGGGGGTGTAGTTTTTATAATGGGGTCTTTTATGGGGTATTTCTAATATGAAGACCCTTCAAATCCACTTCAAACCTTTCAAAATTGCTGCTGAACTTTGAAGCCCTCTGGTGTCTTCCAAAAGTAAAAACTCATAAATGTTATGATGCAAACCTAAAGTGGACATATTGTATATGTGAACCCAAATTTTTTTTATTTTGAATATCCATTTTCCTTACAAGCAGAGAGCTTCAAAGTTAGAAAAATGCAAAATTTTCATTTTTTTCATCAAATTTGGGGATTTTTCACCAAGAAAGGATGCAAGTTACCATAAAATTTTACCACTAAGTTAAAGTAGAATATGTCACAAAAAAACAATCTCGGAATCAGAATGATAACTAAAAGCATTCCAGAGTTATTAATGTTTATAGTGACAGTGGTCAGAATTGCAAAAAATGCTCTGGTCCTTAAGGTGAAAAAGGGCTCGGTCCTTAAGGGGTTAAGGTTTCAAATTATGTGGTATCACTGTGTGCGTAAATGTCTGAACTATTAAAATATGACATTAAGAAAACCGTAAGGTCAGTGTCATTGAATGTGTCATTATTAGAAACAGAAGCCCCCAAAATTTACAAAATAGAATTTATTTGCCCCACAAATATTTATTTTTTTGTTTCACAGTAGATTTTGTGATAACATTTGTGATGTTATTACAAAGTACAGTTAGTGAAGCCAAAAAAGGAGCCTTTTATGAGTGTGTAGGTGTAAAATGTAAAGGCTATTACAAAGCAAAGAGGAAAAAAATCAAAAATCCCAATGTCCTTAAGGGGGGTTACATTTTATTTTAATAGTTTGGACATTTCCACACGCGGCAATACCAAATATTTTTGTTAATCTAATTTTTTTCACTTGTAAAATGGAAAAGAGGGTTATTTATTATTTCATTGGGGTGGAAGCTTTTTTACTTATATAAACATTTTTTTTCCCTCTTAACTCTATTGGAGAATATTTATAGCAGTCATTAGATTATGCATAGGCATAGCAGTGATAAGTAATATCGGAGATCTGCTTCTATGGTCTGCCAGAAAAAGATTGCCAAAGTGGGCCAGGAGCAGGTGAGAGGAGATTTGGCTGCCATCTTGACTCATTATACCCCAGAGATTGTGCAGTGGGTGGTCTGATGGTGATATGGTGGCCTCATATTCTCTGTTATGCTTCATAAGCTGTGATCAGTATTGATCATGGCATCTGAAGGGTTAATATAGGGTATCAGCATGATGGCTGATGTCTGCCATTAGCCGCAGCTCTATAAAGTAAACAGCTACTGCGCTCGATTCATAATCCAGTAGAGACTCAGGACATACATGTACGTCCTGGTGCGCCAAGTACCATGCAGCCAGAGTGTACAGTAACGTTCTCTAGGACCTGTGGCCTCCCCAGACATTGTGACTTTTTAATATCCCTTAAAATCTTAGGGCGCCCTAAATCTACCGGTGTTCTTAGTTAAAAAAAATTCTTCCTCCCCCATTCTCGAGATATGAAGGTTTTTGGATCCTCTCTGACTGACAGTGAATCTGTCAGATGAGCATACCCTTCATTACAATACTGTGTTCTGATGCTGCAGTGAGGGGCTGTGATTTACATAGGGGGTGAGCTGGAGCTGATTGTGTGATTTCAGAGTAGGATGTTGTCAGATCTCTTACAGCACCCTGCAAGTGTAAGGGATGACTACTTGAATGTACACAACATGGGCTCTAAACTGCCAAGACCAAAGAATGATTTGTAGTGTAAGGGTCCTGGCACTGTGGAGTCCACGGTTTGTACATTCCAGTGCAGAGCTATTGCTCCTGTTCTGTACACCTGCCAGGACCTGCAGCCTACAATACAAGTCTTTTAGTGCACAGGACTGGGAGCCGGGATCTGGTGCTGCACTCGCTCCTTCTTGGGGAGCTGAAACAACATGGAGGAGCACAACGGATCACAAATCCCCCCTTACCCCATCCTGCAATCACCCTGCTGTGATGCTATCTAGTCCCCCACTACTTTACCTACTTCCTACTTAAGGGAAACACTCTTCCCCCTAGTGTCGAGGCTCAGACAATCAGATTCAAGAAGAGCTTGTCTCAGAATTAGGTAGATAGAGCTGAGGGAGACCAGATGACAGGGAGTCAGGTACATAAATATATGAGGAAGAGAGCGCATGCTCTTGAAACGCGTATGACAAGGGAGGGTGTCGGTTTTACCGTGGAAAGTTTGTTTGTCGGATTCGGACCAAAATAAAGCTGCAACTTTTTATCCAAGTGCTGGATCAGTTTCTACTTTCTTCGTTGACATAAATATATGTTTTGTTTTACTTTCATGTCACCCCTAACAATATATAAAGTTTTTTTTAGCATCTGGATAACCCCTTAAAGGGGTATTCCGGGATTTTTTTTTTTTATTTGACTATGCTACAGGGGCTGTAAAGTTAGTGTAGTTCATAATATATAGGTTTTCTTATTTGATTTATTTTTAAACAGCATACAAAATGACTGTTGTCCCAGATTTTTCCAAGGTTGCAATCACTAGTCAGCTGATGACAGGGAGCCTGTCTGCTTCAATGGCTTGAGCAATCGCTTGGTGGGAGTGAGCTCAATCTGCAACTAATGCAACAGCTGTAGGCACCCTGATTGAAAACACAGGTCTTTTGAATGGATGCAGCTCATTTATGTTTTAATGGGTCGGGTGGCTGATTTGTGGGAGGGAGGAAAATGGAATTATAGGATTTGTAGGCAAAGAAGAAAACTCAAACAGGAAATACCAGTTCACAAAAAGCTAGCCACAGTGTTATGGTAATCTCACAACATAGCCATTTAGCCCCAAGACGAGCGCAGATCCTTCCTAAGCATGTCCATTACTGTCTGGCAGGTACGCACTAAAATCACCTTATGGTGGATAACCCCTTTAATTCTTTTAGAATGCTGTGCATTTTCATTTCTTCTGCTTCTCCTTTTATTTTCTATATTAAATCTCCATATTCTGAGCCCTATAACCATACCTCCCAACCATCCCAGATCCGGCGGGACATTCCCGCTATTGGCCCCCACATGTCCCGCATTTAACTGTAAATGCCTCTTAATGAGGCGTCTGCAGTTAAATGCGGTGCTCGGTGAAAGGTTTGACAGAGCCATTGGCTCCTCACCCAGTCAATCACTCTTGTGCTCGCTGGCTCAAGTTAGCCAGAGAACACAAGAGGCCAGGCTGAGCTCTTCCTGCTTCTGCGAACGAGTGACTTCATCAGATGCCGGAGCACAGAGGAAGAGAAAGGAAGAGCCCATGCTAAGGAAGCCCCCGCCGCCGGAGCCGCTGGGAAGAGGGTAAAAGAGCCGCAGAAGGTAAGCATCCAGGAGGGGGAGGGGAAGGGCACTGCTACTGACTACCATGTGGGGGAAACTGTCTGGTACCATGAATGGCTTCCAGAGGAATGTGTTTCCCAACCAGGGTGCCTCCAGCTGTGCAAAACTACAACTCCCAGCATGCCCAGACAGCCAAAGGCTGTCCATGCATGCTGGGAGTTGTAGTTTTGCAACAGCTGGAGGCACCCTGGTTGGGAAACACTGATCTAGGAGCACAAAGTCTGAGCTAAACTTGCAGGCCATAATATTGGTCAATGTATAGAATATTTCTTCGAAGCTAGATGGCTAAAGCTGATGAATAAGGGGAAAGAATTCTGCATCTTTATGCCACAATCTCATCATGTCATACTGAGGAGCGCCTAAGGTCCTGGCAAATGCCCACCTACAGCTCCATGCATATGTCGAGGCCAGTTGGTGCAACACCTGATGGTAGTGGTGTAAGTGCAATCTTTAAAAGTTATCCTCTATATATAGGGTAGGAGACAGGGCTGCCATCAGAGATTTCTGGCCCCCTTACACAGGTAAAGGCCGGGATTCGCTTCAACCTAGTGGCCTGTCCCTGAGTCTGCCCCCAGGGACCCCCCCCCCCAATTGATTTTTCTAATTATGCATTTTTAATTAGATTACAGCAGAGGGTAGTGCAGTAAAACACTGTGCTGCAAAGTATGTAACTGCGCCACACTCTGCTATAATCAAATATACCCTATTCTGGATACTGTAAAACTGCCCTAAAAATTTGTGAATATTCCCACATACTGGGGGAGATTTATGAAAACCTGTGAGAGGAAAAGTGGAGAAGTTGTCCATAGAAACCAATCAGGTGGCTTTTTTAACCTGTTGGGGACCACGGGCGTATGGGTACGCCCTTGAGTCCTGGTACTTAACCTGTTGGGGACGAAGGGCGTATGCATACGCCCTTGCGTCCTGTTACTTAAGGACAAAGAGCGTATGCATACGCCCTTGCGTCCTGGTACTTAAGGACAAAGGGCGTATCTATACGCCTGGTGGAATTTTGGTCCCTGCCGTGCGCCGGGTGGGGACCGGACCGGGGTGACTGCTGATATCAATCAGCAGGCACCCCGTGCAAATGCCCAGGGGGGTCATTAGACACCCCCCCCCCCATGTCGGCAATCGGCGCAAATCGCAAGTGAATTCACACTTGCGATTTGCGCCGATTCCAGGTCATACAGGTCTATGGTGACTAAGACACCTGCGATCCCCCTGAAGTGATAGGAGTGAGGTGGCAGGGGTGCCACCCCTCCTATCCCTGCTATTGGTGGTCACCAATATTGGTGGCGACCACCAATAGCAGATCGGGGGCGGGGGGGTTAATTTTAGTTTTCCCCGTCCTGCCCATCCACAATAGGCGGCGCAGAACGGGGAAACCGGCGGGGACCGGCGCCGAAGATCCACTTACCGATCCGGAGGCTGCGGGCGATGGTGATCGGCGATGTCGTGCGGCAGAAGAGGACGGCTCCCTGGATCCTATGGAAGCCGGTAAGTTGCCTAGCAACATCTGGAGGGCTACAGTCTGAGACCATTATACAGTGGTCTCTAACCTGTAGCCCTCCAGATGTTGCAAAACTACAACTCCCAGCATGCCCAGACAGCTGTTTGGGCATGCTGGAATATCTAGTTTTGCAACAGCTGGAGGACTGAAGTTTGAGACCATTATACAGTGGTCTCTAAACTGTATCCCTCCAGATCTTGCAAAACTACAACTCCTAGCATTCCCAAACAGCTGTTTGCTGTCTGGGCATGCTGGGATTTGTAGTTTTGCAACATCTGGAGGGTCACAGTTTGGAGCTCACTGTGCAGTGTTCTATAAACTGTAGCACTCCAGATGTTGCAAAACTGCAAATCCCAGCATGCACAAACAGCAAACAGCTGTCTCAGCATGCCGGAAGTTGTAGTTAAGTACCTCCAGCTGTTGCATAACTACATATCCCAGCATGCTCTTCGGCGATCAGAAGGTTTTCCAATCAGTGTGCCTCCAGCTGTTAAAAAAATACAACTCCCAGCATGCAAGGTCTGTCAGTACATGCTGGGAGATGTAGTTTAGCAACAATTGGAAGCACAATGGTTGGAAAATACTGAGTTAGGTAACAGAACCTAACCAACAACTCCCAGCATTTCTGGACAGTCACTGACTGTCCAGGCATGCTGGGAGTTTAGCAACAGCTAGAGGCACCCTGTTTGGGAATCACTGGCGTAGAATACCCCTATGTCCACCCCTATGCAATCCCTAATTTAGTACTCAAATGCGCATGGCGCTCTCTCATTTTGGAGCCCTGTCGTATTTCAAGGAAACAGTTTAGTGCCACATATGGGGTATTTCCGTACTCAGGAGAAATTGCACTACAAATTTTGGGGGGCTTTTTCTCCTTTTACCCCTTATGAAAAGGAAAAGTTGGGGGTTACACCAGCCTGTTAGTGTAAAAAAAAATAAGAAAATTTACACTAACATGCTGGTGTTGCCCCATACTTTTTATTTTCACAAGCAGTAAAAGGAAAAAAAGACCCCCCAAAAATTTGTAACGCAATTTCTCCTGAGTACGGAAATACCTCATATGTGGGGCGTAAAGTGCTCTGCGGGTGCACGACAAGGCTCAGGATTGAGAGCGCACTATGTACATTTGAGGCCTAAATTGGTGATTTGCACAGGGGTGGCTGATTTTACAGCTGTTCTGACATAAACGCAAAAAAATAAATACCAACATGTGACCCCATTTTGGAAACTACACTCCTCACGGAACGTGACAAGGGGTATAGTGAGCCTTAACACCCCACAGGTGTTTGCCAAATATTCCTGAAAATTGGATGGGAAAAAGGGAAAAAAAATTTTTTTCACTAAAATGCTGGTGTTACCTTAAATTTTTCATGTTCACAAGAGAAAATAGGAAAAAAGCCCCCCAAAATTTGTAACCCCATTTCTTCTGAGTAAGAAAATACCCCATAGGTGGATGTAAAGTGCTCTGCGGGCAAACTACAATGCTCAGAAGAGAAGGAGCACCATTGGGATTTTGAAGAGAAAATTTGTCTGGAATTGAAGGCAACGTGTTTACAAAGCCCCCATAGTGCCAGGACAATGGACCCCCCCCCCCCACATGTGACCCCATTTTGGAAACTAAACCCCTCACATAATGTATTAAGGGGTGCAGTGAGCATTTACGCCCCACAGGTGTCTGACAGATTTTTGGAACAGTGGTCTGTGAAAATGAAAAATTTAATTTTTCATTTGCACAGCCCACTGTTCCAAAGATCTGTCAAACGCCAGTGGGGTGTAAATACTCACTGCACCCCTTATTAAATTCTGTGAGGGGTGTAGTTTCCAAAATGGGGTCACATGTGGGGGGGTCCACCGTTCTGGCACCACGGGGGGCTTTGTAAACGCACACGGCCCCTGACTACCATTCCAAACGAATTCTCTTTCCAAAAGCTCAATGGCGCTCCTTCTCTTCTGAGCATTGTAGTTCGCCCGCAGAGCATTTTACGTCCTAACATGGGGTATTTCCATACTCAGAAGAGATGGGGTTACAAATTTTGGGGGGCATTTTCTCCCATTACCCTTTTGTAAAAATGGTAAATTTGGGGAAAAAACTGCACTTTAGTGAAAAAAAATTTTTTTTTTCATTTACACATCCGATTTTAACGAAAAGTCGTCAAACACCTGTGGGATGTTAAGGCTAACTGGACCCCTTGTTACGTGCCTTGAGGGGTAAAGTTTCCAAAATGGTATGCCATGTGGGGTTTTCTGCTGTTCTGGCACCATAGGGGCTTTCTAAATATGACATGCCCCCAAAAACCATTTCAGCAAAATTCACTTTCCAAAATCCCATTGTCGCTCCTTCCCTTCTGAGCCCTCTACTGCGCCTGCCGAACACTTGACATACACATATGAGGTATTTCCTTACTCGAGAGAAATTGGGTTACAAATTTTGTGGGGCTTTTTCTCCTATTACCACTTGTAAAAATTCAAAAACTGAGTCTACAAGAACATGCGACTGTAAAAAATGAAGATTTTGAATTTTCTCGTACACTTTGCTGCTATTCCTGTGAAACACCTAAAGGGTTAACACACTTACTGAATGTCATTTTGGAAACGTTGAGGGGTGCAGTTTTTATAATTGGGTCATTTATGGGGTATTTCTAATATGAAGGCCCTTCAAATCCACTTCAAAACTGAACTGGTCCCTGAAAAATTCCGATTTTGAAAATTTTGCGAAAAATTGGAAAATTGCTGCTGAACTTTGAAGCCCTCTGATGTCTTCCAAAAGTAAAAACATGTCAACTTTATGATGAAAATCTAAAGTAGACATATTGTATATGAGAAACAATATATAATGTATTTGGAATGTCTATTTTCCTTACAAGCAGAGAGCTTCAAAGTTAGAAAAATGCTAAATTTTCAAATTTTTCATCAAATTTTCAAATTTTTCACCAAGAAATGATGCAAGTATCGACGAAAATTTACCACTACCATGAAGTAGAATATGTCACGTAAAAACAAATTTATAAGTAAAAGCATCCCAGAGTTATTAATGCTTAAAGTGACAGTGGACAGGGGGGGTTAAGGACCAAGGGCGTACCTGTACGCCTGTGAGAATTTCGATCCCCGCCTTTAGCCAGACGGGGATCGGAACGGGATGCCTACTGAAATCATTCAGCAGGCATCCTGTGCAAATGCCTGGGGGGTCCTTAGACCCCCCATGTCGGCTATCGCCGCAAATCGCCAATCAATTCAGATCGTCGATTTGGGGCGATTCCGGGCTGATCGGGTCTTTGATGACCCAAAAGCCCGGAAAATAGGGATGATCGGAGCTGTCAGAGACAGCCCCGATCATCCTAAAGGATAGGAGCGAGGTGGCAGGGGTGCCACCTCCTCCTATCCCCTGCGATTGGCCGGTCAGGACTGACCGGTGAATCGCAGGGGCGGGGGTGAAAGTTAATTCCCCCCGCTCTGCCCGCCCCTGGATGTCGGGGCAGAGCGGGGAAAGATGGCGGCAAAGTGCAGGGGCAGTGGATGCAGCGAGGAATGCCGGCGCCGGTTACCTGGGTTCACGCGGGGGCCAGGGACGATGAACCGGTGGTTGACAGGAGACGGCAGGCAAGTGGAGGCAGGCAAATGGCGGCAATGTCCCAGATGCAGCAGTGAAGATTGCCGTAAAGTAATCTTTACTGTTGCTTCTAGGAGTTTCAAAACTACAACTTCCAGCCTTTGGCTGTCTGGGCATGCTGGGAGTTGTAGTTTTGTGACCACTGTCCTTCCAGAGGTTGCAAAACTACAACTCTCAGCATGCCCAGACTGTCCAGGCATACTGGGAGTTGTAGTTCTGTAACATCTGGCCCTTCAGATGTTTAAGAACTACAACTCCCATCATGCCTGGGCAGTCTCAGCATGCTGGGAGTTGTAGTTTTGCATAATCTGGAAGGGCACTGTTTGGAGACCACTATACAGTGGTGTCCAAACTGTAGCGCTCCAGATGTCAATTCAAAGCATGCCAAGACTGTCCATGCATGCTAGGAGTTGTAGTTCGGCAACATCTGGCCCTTCAGATGTTGCCAAACTACAACTCCCAGCATGCCTGGGCAGTCTGGGCATGCTTGGAGTTGAAGTCTTGCAACATCTGGAGGGATATAGTTTGGAGACCACTACATAGTGGTCTCCAAATTGTTCTCCTCCAGTTCTTGCATAACTACGACTCCCAACATGCCCTTCGGCTGTCTGTGCATGCTGGGAGTTGTAGTATTGCAACAACTGGAGGCACACTGGTTGGGAAACATTGTCTGTATCCTAACTCAGTGTTTCCCAACCCGTGTGCCTCCTGCTGTTGCAAAACTATAACTGCCAGCATGCACTGACAGACCATGCATGCTGGGAGTTGTAGTTTTGCAACAACTGAAGGCACATGGGTTAGGAAACACTGAGTTAGGAAACAGACAGTGGTGCGGAAACACTTCGTTAGTCTGTTATCTAACTCAGTGTTTCCCAATCCCAACCAGTGTGCTTCCAGCTGTTGCATAACTACAACTTCCAGCATGCACGGTCTGTCAGTGCATGCTGGGAGTCGTAGTTTTGCCCCCACCCCCACGTGAATGTACAGTGTACATTCAAATGGGCGGGGGTATACAGCAAGTTTCTTGCTTCAAGTTTGAGATGCGGCAAATTTTCCGCTGTAGCGGGAAACTCACTGTAAACCCCCGCCTGGGTGAACGTACCCTAAAAACACTACACTACACTAACCCTAAATGAAGAGTAAAACACTACATATACACTACACCCTTACACTGTCTCCGACCCCCCTCCCCCCCCCCAATGAAAATAAAAAACGCCTTGTACGGCAATTTTTCAAAAACGGAGCCTCCAGCTTCCAGTATTCCCGGACAGCCATTGACTGTCCAGGCATGTTGGGAGTTTTGCAACAGCTGGGGCACCCTGTTTGGGGAAAACTGACGTACAGCATTTTTGGTGGAGGAGACAAGTGAAACGCTTGCATCCGGGTACACCCTTATGAAAATCCCTAATCCAGGCCTCAAATGCGCATGGCGCTCTCTCACTACAGATCCGTCGTATTTCAATGAAACAGTTTACGGCCACATATGGAGTATCTCCGTACTCGGAAGAAATTGCGCTACAAATTTTCCCTATGAAATGGTAAAGTTGGGGTCTAGACCAGTTAGCGCAATTTTTTTTTCTTTTTTACACTAACATGCTGGTGTTGCCCCATACTTTTCATTTTCATAAGAGGTAAAAGGAAATAAAGACCCCCAAAATTTGTAAAACAATTTCTCCCAAGTACGGAAATACCCCATATGTGGGCGTAAAATTCTCTGCGGGCGCACAACAAGGCTCAGGAGTGAGAGCACCATGAACATTTGAGGCCTAAACTGGTGATTTGCACAGGGGTGGCTGCTGGTCACAGTGGTTCTGATATAAATACAAAAAAAAAAAGAAATACCAGCATGTGACCCCATTTTGGAAACTACACCCCTCACGGAACGTAACAAGGGGTATAGTGAGCCTGAACACCCCACAGGTGACTGACAGATTTTTGAAACAGTGGTCCGTGAAAATTAAAAATTTAATTTTTCATTTGCACAGCCCACTGTTACATAGATCTGTCAAACTCCAGTGGGGTGTAAATGCTCACTATACCCCTTGTCACATTCCTTGAGGGGTGTAGTTTCCCAAATAGTGTGCCATGTGGGGTATTTTTCGCTGTTCTGGCACCATGGGGGCTTCCTAAATGTGACATGCCCTGCAAAAACCATTTCAGCAAAATTCGCTTTCCAAAAGCCCAATGTCGATACTTCCCTTCTGAGCCCTCTAGTGCACCCCCAGATCAATTTACATCCACATTTGAGGTATTTCCTAACTCAAGAGAAATGGGGTTTAAAATTTTAGGGGACATTTTCCCCTATTACCCCTTTTGAAAATGAAAAATTTGGGGTAACATCAGCATTTTAGTAAAAAATAAATAAAATTCACGTCCATCAAACATACACAGCCCCTATACACATCCCTCCCACACACACACACACATACATACACAGCCCCCACACACACACATACACAGCCCACATATACACACACAGCCCCCACAAACACATACACAGCCCCCACACATACATACACAGCCCCCACACACACACATACATAGCCCCCATATACACATACACAGCCCCCTATACTCATACACAGCCGCCATATACACATACACAGCCCCCTATACTCATACACAGCCCCATATACACATACACAACCGCCATATCCACATACACAACCCCCATATACACATACACAACCCCCCATATACACATCCCCCATATACACATACACAGCCCCCACACACATGCACAGCCCCATATACACATACACAGCCCCCATATTCACATACACAGCCCCCACACACATACACAGCCCCCACACACACATACACAGCCCCATATACACATACACAGCCCCCATATACACATACACAGCCCCCACACACATACACAGCCCCATATACACATACACAGCCCCCATATACACATACACAGCCCCATATACTCATACACAACCCCCATATACTCATACACAACCCCCATATACACATACACAGCCCCCACATACACACACACACAGCCCCCATACACACATACAAAGCCTCCATACACACATACAAAGCCCCCATATACACATACAAAGCCCCCATATACACACATACATAGCCCCCACACACATACACAGCCCCATACACATATACACTGCCCCATACACATACACTGCCATACCAGAACAGACCAAAACCCCATACCGCGACTGAATAAAAACGACATACCAGAACAGAAACATACCACCATACCGTGACTGAATAACACTACCATACCAAAACAGAACAATATCGCCATACCGTGACTAAATAACAATGCCATACCAAAACACAACAATACTGCCATACCTTGACTAACACTGCAATAACACATACCGTGACTGAAGATGCAATAGATATTTCTCACACATGCACGTTTTATATATATATATATATATATATATATATATATATACACACACACATCAGCGTTTCCCAACCAGTGTGCCTCCAGCTGTTGCAAAACTACAACTCCCACCATGCCCAATTGCAGTTTTGCAACTGCTTGGGGCACCCTGAGAAACAATGGTGTGTATATGTGTATATATATATATATATATATATATATATATATATATATATGAATCACCGTGAAAATTCGAGCACAGGACGGCTTCTAGTGCGGTGCAAAGTGTCCCCCAGTATGCCACACTGGATCCCCATAAAACTTCCTCCTCTAGGAAACAGCACCCAACACGAAGTCCAGGTATTATGCAGGCTACAAGGTTTTTATTTGCATCAGAGCATAAAGTGCGATGTTTCGGCTAGCAAGCCTTTTTCAAGCAATGCTTGTAGTCTGCATAATACCTGGACTTCGTGTTGGGTGCTGTTTCCTAGAGGAGGACGTTTTATGTGTGTGTGTGTGTATATATATATATATATATATATATATATATATATATATATATATACACATACATACATACATACACAGAAAATCTGCAGCACTCCAGGCCCAATAATTAAGATTCTACCATATGTGACTGAACTTGCATCTCGATCTCAAAGAGGCAGACCACAGAAGATCACAACTTTTTTCCTGCACCTTTCTCATAGTGAGGAGAATACACAATGACATCAGTGACTACAGGTGACGTCTTCTCTATAGTGAGGAGAATACACAATGACATCAGTGACTACAGGTGACGTCTTCTCTATAGTCTTCCCTTATCTAATTCAGATGGTACATACCACTGGGTCCAGCTAAATCTTCTCTTTGCAGAACTTGACGCCCAGATGGCATTGGTTCATTACTGTTACGCCGAGCGCTCCGGGTCCCTGCTCCTCCCCGGAGCGCTTGGGGCGTTCCTCTCTCTGTAGCGCCCCGGTCAGACCCGCTGACCGGGAGCGCTGCACTGACATTGCCGGCGGGGATGCGATTCGCATAGCGGGACGCGCCCGCTCGCGAATCGCATCCCAAGTCACTCACCTGTCCCGGCCCCCGGCTGTCATGTCCTAGCACGTGCGGCTCCGCTCCTTAGGGCGCGCGCGCGCCAGCTCTCTAGGATTTAAAGGGCCAGCGCACCAATGATTGGTGCCTGGCCCAATTAGCCTAATTAGCATCCACCTGCTCCCTGGCTATATTACCTCACTTCCCCTGCACTTCCTTGCCAGATCTTGTTGCCTTGTGCCAGTGAAAGCGTTTAGTGTTGTCCAAAGCCTGTGTTCCAGATCTTCTGCTATCCACATTGACTACGAACCTTGCCGCCTGCCCCGACCTTCTGCTACGTCTGACCTTGCCTCTGCCTAGTCCTTCTGTCCCACGCCTTCTCAGCAGTCAGCGAGGTTGAGCCGTTGCCGGTGGATACGACCTGGTTGCTACCGCCGCAGCAAGACCATCCCGCTTTGCGGCGGGCTCTGGTGAATACCAGTAGCATCTTAGAACCGGTCCACCGACACGGTCCACGTCAATCCCTTGCTGACACAGAGGATCCACCTCCAGCCAGCCGAATTGTGACAATTACTTTGTCAGCGGAGTCTGATCCTCTACATGAAAATGATAATTAATATAATGCTGCCAAACTCGGACTTCTCTGAAAATAATACTACCACACACTTTATCCTCTGAATAGAATACAATTGCACACTGTACCCTCAAGATATATAATACTACTACACACTGTGCTCTCTAAATATAATACTACTGAACACTGCGCTCTCTGAAAATAAACCTGGCACACACTGTACTCTCTGAATATAATACTACTGCACACTGTGCTCTCTGAATATAAACCTGGCACACACTGTACTCTCTGAATATAATACTACTGCACACTGTGCTCTCTGAATATAAACCTGGCACACACTGTACTCTCTGAATATAATACTACTGCACACTGTGCTCTCTGAATATAAACCTGGCACACACTGTACTCTCTGAATATTAAACTACTGCACACTCTGCTCTCTGAATATGATACTACTGCACACTGCACTCTCTGAATATGATACTACTGCACACTGCACTCTCTGAATATAATACTACGGCACACTGCGCTCTCTGAATATAATACTACTGCACACTGTGCTCTCTGAATATAAACCTGGCACACACTGTACTCTGTGAATATTAAACTACTGCACACTCTGCTCTCTGAATATGATACTACTGCACACTGCACTCTCTGAATATGATACTACTGCACACTGCACTCTCTGAATATAATACTACTGCACACTGCGCTCTCTGAAAATAAACCTGGCACACACTGTACTCTCTGAATATAATACTACTGCACACTGTGCTCTCTGAATATGATACTACTGCACACTGCACTCTCTGAATATGATACTACTGCACACTGCACTCTCTGAATATAATACTACTGCACACTACGCTCTCTGAAAATAAACCTGGCACACACTGTACTCTCTGAATATAATACTACTGCACACTGCGCTCTCTGAAAAGAAACCTGGCACACACTGTACTCTCTGAATATAATACTACTGCACACTCTGCTCTCTGAATATAAACCTGGCACACACTGTACTCTCTGAATATAATACTACTGCACACTCTGCTCTCTGAATATGATACTACTGCACACTGCACTCTCTGAATATGATACTACTGCACACTGCACTCTCTGAATATAATACTACTGCACACTGCGCTCTCTGAATATAAACCTGCCACACACTGTACTCTCTGAATATAATACTACTGCACACTGTGCTCTCTGAATATAAACCTGCCACACACTGTACTCTCTGAATATAATACTACTGCACACTCTGCTCTCTGAATATAAACCTGGCACACACTGTACTCTCTGAATATAATACTACTGCACACTCTGCTCTCTGAATATAAACCTGGCACACACTGTACTCTCTGAATATAATACTACTGCACACTCTGCTCTCTGAATATGATACTACTGCACACTGCACTCTCTGAATATGATACTACTGCACACTCTGCTCTCTGAATATGATACTACTGCACACTGCACTCTCTGAATATACTACTGCACACTGCGCTCTCTGAATATGATACTACTGCACATTGTACCCTCTGAATGATACTACTGCACAATGTGCCTTTGGAATATAATAATACCACACACTATACCCTCTGAGTATAATACTGTCACAGATTGTATCCTCTATATATAACACTACCACACACTGTGCTCTCTGAATATGATACTACTGCACATTGTACCCTCTGAATGATACTACTGCACAATGTACCTTTGGAATATAATAATACCACACACTATACCCTCTGAGTATAATACTGCCACAGATTGTATCCTCTATATATAACACTACCACACACTGTGCTCTCTGAATATGATACTACTGCACATTGTACCCTCTGAATGATACTACTGCACAATGTACCTTTGGAATATAATAATACCACACACTATACCCTCTGAGTATAATACTGCCACAGATTGTATCCCCTATATATATTACACTACCACATACTGCAGTCTCTGAATATGATACTATTACATACTGCGCCTCTGAATATAACCTTGTCATACATTAAACCTTATATGATACACCATACCTCACCCTCACATATAGTGATAATGCCTCCTGACCTGTGCAGGGGTAATACGCACAGTGATGTCACAGTTCAGCGATGAAACACCCAATAATGTCACAATACACGGATAATATATACAGTGATGTCACAATACAGGGATAATACAAACAGTGATGTCACAGTACAGGGATAATACACACAGTGATGTCACAGTGCAAGGATAATACACACAGTGATGTCACCGTACAGAGATAATACACACATTGAGGTCACAGTACAGGGATTATACACACAGTGATGTCACAGTACAGGGATAATACACACAGTGATGTCACAGTACAGGGATAATACACACAGTGATGTCACCGTACAGAGATAATACACACATTGAGGTCACAGTACAGGGATAATACACACGATGATGTCACAGTAGAGGGATAATACACACAGTGATGTCACAGTACAGTATAATGCACACAGTGATGTCACAGTACAGTGATAATGCACACAGTGATGTCACAGTACAGGGATAATACACACAGTGATGTCACCGTACAGAGATAATACACACATTGGGGGAGATTTATCAAAACCTGTGCAAAGGAAAAGTTGACCAGTTGCCCATAGCAACCAATCAGATCGCTTCTTTCATTTTGCAGAGGCCTTGTTAAAAATGAAAGAAGCGATCTGATTGGTTGCTATGGGCAACTGGGCAACTTTTCCTCTGCACAGGTTTTGATAAATCTCCCCCATTGAGGTCACAGTACAGGGATAATACACATGATGATGTCACAGTAGAGGGATAATACTCAGTGATGTCACAGTACAGGGAAACTGCACACAGTGATGTCACAGTACAGGGATAATACAAACAGTGATGTCACAGTACAGGGAAACTGCACACAGTGATGTCACAGTACAGGGATAATACACACAGTGATGTCACAGTACAGGGAAACTGCACACAGTGATGTCACAGTACAGGGATAATACACACAGTGATGTCACCATACAGAGATAATACACACAGTGATGTCATAGTAGAGGGATATACACAGTACAGGGTTAGAACTCACAATGGGGTGAGGATTGGCAGGGGTCAGGGCACAGTATTTATAGTGTTACCTATGTAACCTGCCTGTCATGCCATTACCCACTGTTCACCTGCACTCTGGTCCTTCCTCTGACCCCAGCAGGCCTCCGTATGAGTCTATGATCACATGACCAGCAGGGGAGGAGCTGAGCTGGAGGTTGAGATCGCTGTGTGTATGGCAGTGTTTCCCAAGCAGGTGCATACAGATATAGCAAAACTACAACTCCCAGCATATCCAGACAGCTTTTGGCTATCTGGGCATGCTGGGAGCTGTGGTTTTCAACAGCTGGATGCGCACTGCTTGGGAAACACTGCTATAGGAAGGCAGTGAAGGGGTCCATATGTGTACACATAGGACACAACAGAGCAGGTATATTTCCCCTCCCCTGGATCTCCACTGATGGCAGGAGCGGCTCACAGTTGGGGGCCCGGCTGTATGAGTCATCTGTGACTGTGGGGACTCATAATGATGCGCACAGTCCTGAAGCCGCCGGCCACCGCGGTGCCTGTCACAGGAGGGGGGGGAGGGGTGTTCAGCGGTCGGGATTGCTGCCCCCATGAAAAGTGCCTTATAGGAAAAACCGGCCCTGGCTGCAGCGCAGTGGACCGGTGGGGCTAAAGGGCTAGCTGCTTTGGGCCCCCAGGAATGCCCCATACACATACACTGCCCCAGGGGTCAAGTCCTGGAAAAAAAAAAAGGGGGGGGGGGGGGTTGTATGCACAGCCGAGATCGCAGGGGTCCCCAATGGCGGGACCCCTGCGATCAGACATCTTATCCCATATCCTTTGGATAGAGGATAAGATGTCTAGAGGAGGAGTACCCTTTTAAAGGAGTACTCTGGGGCAGTATTCCTGCTCCGTCCTGCCCGGGCTGCAAAAAAAAAATGAAAATAAACCATCTCTCACCTTCCTGGGTTCCCGCGGAGCGCCACTACAGCTGATCGGTCCTCCGGTCCATCCTCTTCATACTTCCGGGTGTAACGAAGCGTCACATGGCGCTCAGCCTATCGCCGGCCGCCGCGATGTTCTGCCTCGGCCCATAATAGGCTGAGCGCCATGTGACGATTCGTTCACACGGAAGTATGAATAAGATGGACCGGAGGACCCATCAGCTGTAGTGGCGCTCCACGGGAACCCAGGAAGGTGAGAGATGGTTTATTTTCATTTTTTTTGCAGCCCGGGCAGGACGGAGCAGGAAAACTCTGCACCAGAGTACTCCTTTAAGTACCAGGGCACCAAGATGTATATTTACATCCAATGGGGGAGATTTATTAAAGCCTGTGCAGAGGATAAGTTGACCAGTTGCCCATAGCAACCAATCAGATCGCTTGTTATTTTTTTAAAAGGCCTCTGAAAATGAAAGCAGCGATCTGATTGGTTGCTATGGGCAAGTGCTCCACTTTTCCTCTGCACAGGTCTTTATATATCTCCCCCAATGTTCTTAAGGGGTTATCATTCTGATAATACACTGTAACAAAAACCTCCTTATGTCCCTATCATCATGATAACACACTGTAAGAAACCTCCTCATGTAATCTTCTTAGAATTGGGGTGACACACTGTAACAAGCCTCCTCCTCATGTAATCACCTTACTACTGGGGTGACACACTGTAACAAACCTCCTCCTCATGTAATCACCTTACTACTGGGGTGACACACTGTAACAAACCTCCTCCTCGTGTAATCACCTTACTACTGGGGTGACACACTGTAACAAACCTCCTCCTCGTGTAATCACCTTACTACTGGGGTGACACACTGTAACAAACCTCCTCCTCATGTAATCACCTTACTACTGGGGTGACACACTGTAACAAACCTCCTCCTCATGTAATCACCTTATTACTGGGGTGACACACTGTAACAAACCTCCTCCTCATGTAATCTCCTTACTACTGGGGTGACACACTGTAACAAACCTCCTCATCATGTAATTACCTTACTACTGGGGTGACACACTGTAACAAACCTCCAGCTCATGAAATTACCTTACTACTGGGGTGACACACTGTAACAAACCTCATCATCATGTAATATCCTTACTACTGGGGTGACACACTGTAACAAACCTCCTCCTCCTGTAATCACTTTACTACTGGGGTGACACACTGTAACAAATCTTCCATGTAATTACCTTACTGGGGTGACATGTCTCCTCCAGCTCCGCCCCGCCTCCTCCACAGCATCACACAGGTCCTTCAACCACAATCTTCCCTCTCCACCACAGCTAAGCTCCGCCCCAACATGTGATGGTGACATCATCACAGGTCCTACATCTCCAGCATCTAGCAGTCTGGGCCAGGGGAGGAGACGGAGGGAGGGTAAGAACAGAGAGGTCGGTCCTGCAGGACTAATGTAAGGAACAGCATTCCTCCTGTGGAAAATGCAAAGGAACGCTGTTCCTGCAGGACTCGAGCCCTGCACTGCCCCCATACACATACACTGCCCCATACCATACACACTGCCCCCATACACACACACACTGCCCCATACCATACACACTGCACCATACACATACACTGCCCCATACACATACACTGCCCCATACCATACACACTGCCCCATACCATAAACTGCCCCATACACATACACTGCACCCATACACATACACTGCCCCATACACATACACTGCCCCATACACATACACTGCCCCCATACACATACACTGCCCCCATACACATACACTGCCCCATACCATACACACTGCCCCCATACACAGCCCCCATACACAGCCCCCATACACATACACTGCCCCATACACATACACTGCCCCATACCATACACACTGCCCCCATACACAGCCCCCATACACATACACTGCCCCATACACATACACTGCCCCATACCATACACACTGCCCCCATACACAGCCCCCATACACATACACTGCCCCATACACATACACTGCCCCATACCATACACACTGCCCCCATACACAGCCCCCATACACATACACTGCCCCATACACATACACTGTCCCATGCCATACACACTGCACCATACACATACCCTGCCCCATACACATACACTGCCCCATACCATACACACTGCCCCATACCATACACTGCCCCATACACATACACTGCACCCATACACATACACTGCCCCATACCATACACTGCCCCCATACACATACAATGCCCCCATAAGCATACAATGCCCCCTCATACACATACACTGCCCCCATACACATACACTGCCCCCATACACAGACACTTCCCCCATACTCATACACTGCCCCCATACTCATACACTGCCCCATACCATACACACTGCCCCATACACATACACTGCCCCATACACATACACTGCCCCATACACATACACTGCCCCCATACACATACACTGCCCCATACACATAAACTGACGACATACACTGTCCCATACACATACACTGCCCCCATACCTTACACACAGCCCCATATATATGCACTGCCCCATACACATACACTGCCCCTATATACACACACGTACACACCCCATACACACATACACTGCCCCTATAAACACACACACGTACACAACCCCATACACACACAGTCCCATACACATACACTGCCCCCATACACATACACAGCCACCATATACACATATACACAGCCCCCATACACAAAAACAGCCCCATACCATATACACTGCCCCTATATACACACACTTAGACACAGCTCCCACACACAGTCCACCATACACACAAACACAGTCCCCCCCACACACATACAGCCCTGTACCATATACACTGCCCCATACACTGCCCCCATACACATACACTGCCCCATCCATACACTTACACATACACCCATACAAATATACTCGCATACACAGCCCCCATATACTCACCTACACTGCCCCATACACATGCACTGCTCCCATACACATACACTGCCCCCATATACACACACATACAGAGCCCCCATATACACACATACACAGCCCCATACAAAATACACTGCCCCATACACATACACTGCCCCCATCTACACACACATACACAGCCCCCATATACACTGCCCCATACACATGTACTGCCCCCATATACTCACATGCACTGCCCCCCATACACTGCCCCTATGTACACACACATACACAGCCCACATATATACTGCCTCATACACATACACTGCACCATACACATATACTGCCCCTATATACACACATACACAGCCCCATACCATATACATAGCCTCATACACATACACTGCCCCTATATACACACACACAGCCATACACATACACTCAGGACCAGTTTTAGATTTAATGTGGCGCTGGGCAAATTAAAAGTGGGGCCGCAAAAGCCAAACAAGTTAGATTTTATTGTGAATGACTGATGTCTTTACAAAGTAAAATTGGTAGTGCATAAAACAAGCCCTTGTAGGGGTCTGTAGGTGGAAAACTGAAAGCGTTATGGTTTTTAGAAGGTGGGGAGGAAAAAACAAAAGTGCAAAAACGGAAAAACGCTGAGTCCTGAAAGGGTTAAATGATCAGGAGCACAAGCCACAAAGCTTGTAGACACACAATATTGGCTAGACACACAATACCGCTATATTATTCCAAATTAAAAACCACGATAAAAAGACCAATATTCTGACATACAATAACATATACTGTAGTGGTAGATACCAACTATACACTGGCACCCTGCAGATCGAATGAGGCCGGGTTCACATATGTCAGGCGTGCACTGGAGGGAAACTAATGCTAGAACTGATCCCATTTATTTGAATGGGACAGTTCACAATCATCCAGCGTCTTAATTTTGACGCTGGATTGTTGGACACACCGGAGAGGGAGGTTTGGATTACACCCCCTGAAAAACACTACTGTGCGTGTGTGTGTGTGTGTATATATATGTATATATCATAGGAAAGAAAGAAAAAAAAAAATATATATATATATATATATATATATATTTCCCAACCAGAGCGTATCCAGCTGTTGCAAAACTACAACTCTCAGCATGCTGGGATTTGTAGTATTCCAACAGCTGGAGGCACCCTGGTTGCGAAACATTGATATATACACACACATGCATAAATCAGTGTTTCCCAACCAGGATGCCCCCAGCTATTACAAAACTACCAATCCCAGCATGCCCAAATAGCCTAAACAGCTGGAGGCACCCTGTTTGGGAAACACTGTTAACAATATATATATATATATATATATATATATATATATATATATATATATATATATATATATATATATATACAAAGTCCCGAAATCACAGCACCAGTCAGGTCATGGATCTTGAAATACTGGATTATTTTATTCTTCCCCACAGCAAATGCAACGTTTCGGAAGTAGTAGCCTTTATCAAGCATAATACAAATACAAAATGTGCATATATATATATATATATATATATATATATATATATATCACAGATACATTTCATTGGCTACAACTCATGTGATACAAATGTATAATTATCTAAAAACGCACCTCTATTTAAATTTAATTGGAGCAATGCTCTGTTAATCACAGTGATGTCAAGTGGACATAGCATCCGTCTATATACAATACAATCAATACACATATAAAGTGCCCTGTGCCATATGACATACAGTGCTATATAGTGTTATATAGGTACCTTCAGTATCAGCCAAATATATAACTCGATCGCACCCAGAACATGCCGATCGCTGCCATCTCCGTTCTCATTCTTGTTTGTATACAAAGCGACTGCGCATGCGTCGGAAAAGTTCCTACGTATCAGCGCATCACTTCCGCTCTCGATCGCTCACAGTAATGTGTGCTGATCAGGTGCGCGTAATGCCCTTACCCACACTAATCACCATTTGTGTTCTGCGGCTGCGCAAACGGGTCCGACGATCGTGTTATCACACTGGACATATCGCGATCCAGCCGGCCGGCTGTGCATGCGCATTGTAACCAAACACTTGTAACCTAGCAAATCATGTTTGAATAGTACAACAGTAAATGCTGACATCAAATTATCATGCAACTGATATTTTATTTCTAGATGACATGAATGAGGGCATATATTAGAAAAAATAATAATATATAAGAGGATGGCTGCAATGGCTGCGATCTTGGCTGTAGTGAAGGTCCCCACGCATTTGCTGTGGGGAGAATAAAATAATCCAGTATTTCAAGATCCATGACCTGACTGGTGCTGTGATTTCGGGACTTTGTTTATATATATATATATATATATATATATATATCTATATTCTTTTATTTTATTGAAGAGCTGAGGTATGTGCTCTCAATTCACCCAAGTGCAAGTATTCACACAAAATACCGTGCACAAGGATGCGGTCTATCGCAAGCCCTTTTTTTACACTTGATCTTAGCCAAAAGGCCCAGAGGTGATAACCGGTAAAGGGGTGGAACCAACCATGCCCCCTTCATGAGCACTCACACTACTTATAGGGAAGAAAGGAAGGCTGGCAGGCGGCCTCCCATGCATAGGAAAGGAGGGAGGCAGGCAGTCTCCCATACACTCTCTGGGTGGGTGGCAGTCAGCCACCCGTACATACAGCACAGGCTAAATCCACATCATTGCTTAAAAGAAGGACAGGAGTCCATTCCACTCTGATGGAGCAATAAGCAATGCAATCCATACCCTGGCTTTTACAGGAACCCCTGTAATTGTGTAATTCACATTTCTTGCCACAAGATGGCAGTGGTGTTTTAAAATCTTGAACGCTGTGCACAGCTAACTCCGTACTATTGAAATTGCTCAGTGTCTGTCAGACAGACTGGTATTTAGACTCTTCTATCTAGTTAGTTCCGGTGCCCTGCTGCAGCTCGGGCACGGGAGTTACTAACTAAACTGGGACACTGGCACAGTGTTATTATTAAAACATAATCCTCCCTTACTTTAAAGGAAGGGAGGATTACGTTTTATATCATGAAAAACTATTTCCGAAACTATCTCGGAGTTAGCTGTGCACAGCGTTCAATATTTTAAAACACCACTGCCATCTTGTGGCAAGAAATGTGAATTACACAAGTCAAGAAATATTTTTAAAGAAGCATTAATAAAAGTAAATTTTTAGGGGATCTTTAGTCAGGGTTAATCCTGAGGGGATTTATTTCCCCAAGTAGGTTGTTCATTAATAAGTCGGCCCAGAGATTCCTAGGGGATTTAGCTAGTGTAGGTTTTCGTGACATATTCTACTTTAACATATCGGTAAATTTTTGTCGTTACTTGCATCACAAAATGACATGAAAATTTAGCATTTTTCTAACTTTGAAACTCTCTGCTTGTAAGGAAAATGGATATTCCAAATACATTTTATATTGATTCACAAACACAATGGGGGAGATTTATCAAAGGATTTAGACTGATTTTTCCTGTCTAAATTTGTCGCACAGAAAGTCGCAGTCTAAATATGTGCGACTTTTCTGCGACTTTTGCTCTAGAGGATTTTTAGAACATGATGCATGCAAGTCTATTTTAGACAGAAATGCATTGGAAAATGCATTGGTGCTAAATTTATCAAGTGCGACTTTTGTGCGACAAGTCGCATCTGCCCAAAATACGCTGAAATGTCAGACCATGTTGGAGCAGGACTAAATGCAGTTTAAGCTGTAGACCCTGAAGTCTGAGCACAGAATTTATCAAGGGCTGTGAGACCTTTGATAAATTAGGAGCACAATAGACAGGAAACTACCACATACGCTGGTCTATTAGCATACCCAGAATAGACTAGATTATTAAATGTCCCCCAATATGTCTAATTTATGTTGGCATCATAAAATTGACCAATTTTTTACTTTTTGAAGACATTAGAGGGCTTCAAAGTATAGCAACAATTTTCTAAATTTTCATGAAAATGTTAAAATCTGAATTTTTCAAAGACCAGTTAAGTTTGAACTGGATTTGAGGGGCCATTCTGTGAGAAATACCCCATAAATGACCCCATTGTAGAAACTACACCCCTCACAGTTTTCAAAATGACATTCAAAAAGTGTGTTAACCCTTTAGGTCTTTCACAAGAATTGCAGCAAAGTGGAGGAGAAAAATCAAAATCTGCATTTTTTACACTAACATATTCTTGTAGCCCCATTTTTTTCATTTTTAAAAGTGGTAAAAGGAGAAAAAGCCCCCCAAAATTTGTAGCTCAATTTCTCTCGAGTACGTAAATACATCATATGTTGACATAAAGTGCTTTGTGGGCTCACAAGATGGCTCAAGAGGGAAAGAGCAACTGTAGGATTTTTTTAAACAAATTTTGCTGTCATGGTTTTTGGGGCCATGTTGCATTTAGGAAGCCCCCATGGTGCCAGAACAAAAAAAACATATGGCATACTATTTTGGAAACTACACCCCTCAAGGAATGTAACAAGGGGTATAGTGAGCCTCAACACCCCACAGGTGTTTGGCGACTTTGCGTTGAAGTTGGGTGTAAAAATGGAAAATTAGATTTTCTCTATCGGCTCCATTGGGGGACACAGACCATGGGTGTATGCTGCTGTCTCTAGGAGGTATGACACTAAGGCAACAAAAAAAGTCGGCTCCTCCCAGCAGGATATACCCGCCTCTAGGCCCTGAGCTAATCAGTTATAGCTTAGTGTCTGAAGGAGGTGGACATGGTCTGGAATTCTCCAGACCAGGTCTTTTGTTTCTTATTTTTCCTAGTTAGGGTATGTGTTAGTTTTTTATTCCGTTTTCTTTCATGTTTTCAGGTGGGGACTCAGGAACTGCGGCTCACTGTTTCCTCATTGTGATTGAGGGGGCACAGACATTGTGTATATGCGCTGTTCACCCCCTCTCGCCAACGGTCAGCGTCTGGGGTTGTACCTCATGGGTCCGGGTCCCCCTATTCCCTGCTCGCTTTGCTCGCACATGGTAGCTCAGCGTGATGCAGGTAACAGAAAGCTGACTGAAGACCTCACAGAAGACTCCATTAGGTAAGTACTACTGATTGAGGTGAGTATATATTCTTCTCCCTTTAGGTGCTGACTTGCAACCTCTGGAGACCCTCATTTTTTGGCCCACCTTTCAGGGTCCATGGGGCTGGCCTGTGTTAGGGGCTCTATCTTTTATTCTAAAAAGGGGCGAGCAATGGCATATTGGGAATGAATGGTTTACTTTATTATTATGCACATGTGTGTGTGTGTTATACTATGCGGCTGACAGCCGCGGCGCTTACTATGTGGCTGACAGCCGCGGCGCTTTTACTGTTCGGGCGCATGAAGCGCCGACTTACTTTCGCTTTCGGCAACAGACGACTGTCGGCGAATATGTGTATCGCCCGCTCACTTCCCCGTGGGCGCATATGCGGCTGACATGTGCGCCTGGGGCAAGGAGCGGGCGCCATTACTATTGTTCTTCTCGGCGGCCGGGGCGCTATAGCTCCGCCCACAGCGCCGCCGGAGCTCACTGGAGGCGCGGATTGTCCTCCAATCAGCGCCGTGCGTGCGATTTTCGGTGGCAGAGGCCAATCAGACAGGGCCCCTGCTCCAGGCACGCCCCTCTCTGGCTATTGGCTGGCCTGTTTCTCCCTCTCTATCTACACAGAGCGGAGTTCTCCTCACAGCAGCCGCCACAGGGGACACAGACTCGGGTGAGATAGTTCTTTTTTCATTATGTTCGTACCCAGAACTGTTCCTCCCTCTAAACAGACAACTGGAGCGTTAGTTTCCTATTTGGTCTGTAAGAACTGTAATTCCAAAATGCCTGGTTCTGCTGAACCCACTTGCTTTGCCTGCTCCTCTGCTGCCCCAGACCCCCTGGTACCCTCGGATGCTCTTTCAGTTCTGGTGGATTCGGCCGCCCCTCCAGCCTGGGTTTCTTCCCTATCCCAGTATATGGGCTGACTTGACTCAAGTCTCCCGTTCGGTGGCTGAGGCTTCTCGTGACGTGGTGTCTGCCTTGAAGAGGTCTGCCCTGTGCCAACCCTCTAAAGGGCCCCGCTCCTCTTCTCCACATACTTCACCCTCTCACAGGCGTACTAGGGGTGTATCTTCTGACTCTTCCATTGAGTCTTCAGGTAGACGTGGGTGCTCCCCTCGTGGGTCCCGCCCCCCCCGTGTCATCTGGTCACAAACGTCGCTCCTCCAGAGGACGTTCCCGGAATTGCCACTCTGCCTCGCAAGAGTCGCGTACCCGGTCATGGTCGCCCCCCTCCAGGGCTTCCTCCACTTGTTCACATTCTCCTGGTGAACTGGTGGATGAGGCTTTCGAATCGGCATCTGACTCGGTGGACCGCTCGGATACAGTTGAAATGGTGAACTCATTGGTTGCGGCCATAAGAGACACCTTTCACTTAGAGGACCCAGGATCTTCGGATGTGACTCCTGAAGTATCTTTTCATCATGCTAAACTGGCACCTCAAAGGTTCAGCTCTCACGCTGAATTTGACACCCTTCTGGAATCTGCATGGAAACATCCGGACAAGAGGCTCCCGGGAATGAAGAAGGTTCAGGTGTGCGTTACCCATTCGACAAGGACCTTGCCTCTAAGGTGGTTTCCCCTCCCTTGGTGGATCCACCAATTTCCCGCCTCTCTAAGGCTACTACACTGTCGCTAGCAGATATGGCTGCTTTCAAGGATTCGACGGACAAGAAGGTGGAGTCCTTAGCGAAGTTTGCCTCTGAAGCAGCAGGCTCTTCTCTGCTTCCCACCTTCGCCTCGGCTTGGGTGTCCAAGGCCCTATCGGTGTGGTGCTCAAATCTCCGTCAGGGTATCCAGGCGGGATCCCCCCAGAGGATCTGTCTGCTTTGGTTCTCCAATGCTCTAAAGCTGGGGACTTTCTGTGCACAGCTTCCATGCAGTCAGCCCGTTGTGCTGCCTTTTCTGTGGGTCACCTGGCGGCCCTCCTCCGTTCCATGTGGCTTAAGGCTTGGGATGCGGATGCCGCTTCCAAAAGGTCTCTCACCGAGCTTCCTTTTACTGGTGCCCGTCTTTTTGGCAAGCGCCTTGACGAGATTATCTCTGAGGCGACGGGGGGCAAGAGTTCCTTGTTGCCTCAAAATAAGGCTCGCTCTACTTCCCAGAGGAAGTCCTCTTCCTTTCAGTCCTTTCGGACTTTTGGCCCTAATAAGGGGTATAGGCAGGCGCCTTCGCGGGACAAGAAGGCTCCCTCATTCCGGGCTTGCCCGTCTTGGAAGTTGGACACCAACCGTTCCGGCCGTTTTGCGGCCAAATCGGGCAAACGCAAACCCACTTCCGTATGAAGTGATGCCCCCACCCGCAGATTTTCTCGGGTGGGAGGTCGTCTCTTACTTTTTCGAGACATCTGGACCACACACATTCAGGACTCTATGGTCAGGGACGTGGTGTCCAACGGATACCGAATGGAATTTGCCTCCCTCCCGAGGGATCGTTTTTTTCAGTCCCGGGACCCCCGGTCTCCTTCTCTGGAGAAATAGTTTCGGGAGGCTCTCCGGTCCATGCTTCTCCAGGGAGTTATTGTCCCCGTTCCTCCAAGGGAACGTTTTTGGGGTTTCTATTCCAATCTTTTTGTGGTCCCCAAGAAGGGCGGTTCTGTGAGGCCAATCCTGGACCTCAAGCGTCTCAACCTTCATCTTCTCATCCGCCACTTCCGATTGGAATCCCTCCGTTCGGTAGTGGCATCCATGGAACAAGGGGAATTTCTTTCTTCAGTGGACATCAAAGATGCCTACCTCCATGTTCCAATATTTCCCAGCCATCAATGGCTTTTTTTCCTATTACTCCTTGTGAAAATGAAAAATTTGGGAAAACACCAGCATTTTAGTGAAGAAAATAAAATTTTTCATTTTCACGTCCAACTTTAATGAAAATTTGTCAAACACCTGTGGGGTGTTAAAGCTCACTATACCCATTCTTACATTCCGTGAGGGGTGTAGTTTCCAAAATGGGGTCACATGTGGGTATTTATTTTTGTGCGTTTATGTCAGAACCGCTGTAAAAGGAGAAAAAGACCCCCAAAATTTGTTGGGCAATTTTTACCGTGTACGGTAAAGTGAGAGAGCGCCATGCGCATTTAAGGCCTAAATTACGGATGCAAGAGTTAGACTTGCCTCGGATACCAAAATTACCTTACGGCAGTGTTTCGCAAACAGAGTGCCTCCAGCTGTTGCAAAACTCCCAGCATGCCTGGACAGTCAATGGCTGTCTGGCAATACTGGGAGTTGTTGTTTTGCAACAGCTGGAGACTACGTTTTAGAAACCGTGCCATACCAGAGGTTTCTCATTTTTATTGGGGGGGGGGGGGGACTGTGTATGGGTATGTTTATAGGTAGTGTTTTTTGGGTACATTCAGACTGCCGGGGGATTACAGCGAGTTTCCTGCTGGGAGTTTGAGCTGCAGCAGAAAATTTCCTGCATCTCTAGCTTGCAGCGAGAGACTAACTGTAAACCCCCGCTCCTTGTGAATGTACCCTGTACATTCGCATGGAGGGGGGGGGGCAAACCCCCAGGTACCGCCACCATCTTCTCCCCCCCCCCTCTCTGCCTGACATCCAGGGCGGGCAGAGTGGGGAATTTCCATGGTAACCCCTCCGCCTTTAACTGCCATTGGTCAGTAGTCATTACTAATGGCAGGGGATAGGGGGGGATGGCACCACTGCCACCTCGCTCCTATCCCTTAGGAGGATTGGGGCTGTCACTGACAAATCCTTTCATCCCTATTTTCCGGGCAATCGGGTCATCAGAGACCCGATAAGCCCGGAATTGCCACAAACGTCGATTTGCCGCCATGGCCGACATGGGGGGTTCTCAGGACCCTCCTAGGCATTTTCACAGGATGCCTGCTGAAAGATTTCAGCAGGCATCTCGTTCCGGTCCCCGACGGCTAGCGGCGGGGACCGAAATTCCCACGGGCGTATCCATACACCCCCATTCCTTAAGGACTTTGAAACGGGGGCGTATGGGCACGCCCTCCATCCTTAAGGGGTTAAGATCTGTATATGAAAACAACACGCCTACCTTTGTTGCCTGTAGCCACCTCCCTGGCTGTCCGGACACGGAATCAAACCAACTGTAACGAGAAACTGAAAATAAACAGTATTCACCTGCATCCTTTTGGACTCTTTGCTAAATCAGGGTAATCTGACAACCCATGGTCGTGCTGTTGGTGCTTCTGGTTCTTCTGCTGTTTACACCTGGCAGTGGCATTGAATGAAATTTAATAGAACTAAAGGTCCTGGGTGCAACAATCCTCCCATGAGGACCAGCCTCAACAGCTTTGTAGATTGCACTCATGTTTGCAACTCCATATACATTTTATTTTCTTCATACTTCTTTCTTCATACTTTTTTCTTTCTGTCATTCAGACTTTCATTCATTCTCACTCACTCACTCACTCACTTTAATTCATTTGTTCTCTCTCTCACTCACTCAATTACTCACTCAATCACTCACTCACTCTCTCTCTTACCCACTCACTCAGTCAGTCTCTCTCTCTTTCTTTCTTTTTTTTATTAATTTTTTTCCATCTTCTTCTTCTTCTTCAGACCCCATCATAACACTAATGCTTATCCAATACCACCAGCAGATGGAGACACTCCATTGCAACATTGGTTGTGAGCAGCAGTTTCTAAAAACAAATGCCTCATGGCTGATTTCTCATCAATCAATGGATGGCAAATTTTGTTTTTATCATTCATTGACCACAGAACCAATGCATGGTCAAGCAACAGCAATGACGCACCCTTGTGAATAACCATGAGACCCTCACATCATTTAACAGGATTCAGCACCACCTGCAAGACAGCTACGTTTCATGTCATGTCAAACCTGCACAGGTGTGCTAGATTAGTATTATTATTATTTTTTTATTTTTTATGACATCAATCAGTGTGCAAACATGGTCAGTAAAACGCCAAATGGATAGACGTTCATAAACCAGTCAGTGCAACTCATTATTGTGGTCTCTAATTGTGGAACTCTTTTTTTTTTTTGTGAGGATACGATGAGCTTATCCAATTAAGGAGGCCATTCAGCAGTACTGGGTCTGGACAGCAGCGGCACCTGCTGCAGCCAGACTGACTGACATGACAAGGCAGGCAACAGCTGCAGCAGCACCCACAGAGGATTAAATAAGAATCTGTCTTTTTTAACACTGGAATGGGGTGGTGCACTGTACCCGAAGATACTGCCATATCGGGTCAATGCATTGGGCGACGGAAGCAAGTTTCCAAATCGGCTCCCATTCTCAAAAATCCATTTAATTTATGGTCCCCAAATAGGGGACATATCAGATATTAAACTGATAAGAACAGATTTTTGATTGAAAAAACCTTTATTACCAATCAATTGTCAATCACACAATAAATATATTCACCATAACAGAACTGACTTTTTTTTTAATCTATCTATCTATCTATATATATACCGTATTTATCGGGGTATACCACGCACCGGCCTATAACACGCACCCTCATTTTACCAAGGATATTTGGGTAAAAAAAGTTTTTTACCCAAATATCCATGGTAAAATGAGGGTGCGTGTGTGCGCGTGTATACCCCGATAAACCCCCAGGAAAGGCAGGGGGAGAGAGGCCGTCGCTGCCCGCTTCTCTCCCCCTGCCTTTCCTGGGGTCTAGAGCGCTGCTGCCGGCCCTTCTCACCCCCTGGCTATCGGCGCCGCTGCCCGTTCTGTCCTCCTGACTATCGGTGCCGGCGCCGATAGCCAGGGGGAGAGAAGCGACGCCGACAGCCAGGGGGAGAGAAGGGGCAGCGGCACCCATTGCCGGCGCCGCTGCCCCGTTGCCTCCCCCCATTCCCGGTGGCATAATTACCTGGGTCGGGTCCGCGCTGCTGCAGGCCTCCGGCGCGCGTCCCCTGCGTCGTTGCTATGCATGGCGCGGCGCATGACGTCAGTGCGCCGCGCCGTGCAGCGCATAGCAACGACGCCGGGGACGCACGCCGGAGGCCTGCAGCAGCGCGGACCCGACCCCGGCAACAGGTAATTATGCCACCGGGGAGCGGCGCCGATAGCCAGGGGGTGAGAAGGGCCGGCAGCAGGGCTCTAGACCCCAGGAAAGGCAGGGGGAGAGAAGCGGGCAGCGACGGCCTCTCTCCCCCTGCCTTTCCTGGGGGTGTATCGGCGTATAACACGCACATAGACTTTAGGCTAAAAATTTTAGCCTAAAAAGTGCGTGTTATACGCCGATAAATACGGTATATATATATATATATATATATATATATATATATCTCACAGAAAAGAAAACGTCCGGCACTCGAGAAAATGCAGGTAAAACTTGTCAATGGCTTTATTCACACGCTTAGGCAGGACACAATCTGACGCGTTTCGCACCCTCAGGTGCTTAATCGTAGATAGACATACATTCAATAATGCAGGTTAAAATACACATGAGTTTGGTCACATGACCACATGGATCTTAATTAAAAACAGTTGGTTACAAAACATGGCATTGGGAATCATGATCACATTTAATCGTTCAAAGAGAGTTCACCCCAGGATGCAATCAATGCGGCTTTCACATTTTAAGTAAAATTTCAAACTTAAATGGTCCAAAGACTAATCTACCAGTACTACCGATATTCATATTTATGTAGGGGTGCATATTTAACCGTAATAAGCAATTTAAACTTTATCTACACATCAAAAAATCCGAGATATTTTTATATATAAATCGATAACCGCATGGTGTATGTCACACCATGTGAACAACCCCCTATATAATTTGCGACAATTCAAAATTTATCGTATGTACCGATATTCATATTGGTTTAGAGGTACATATTTACCGAAATAAGCACTTTGAACTATATGTAAACATGGAAATCCGAGATATTTATATATATAAATCGATAACCGCATGATATGCATCACGTCGTGTGAACATCCCCCTATAATTTACAACAATTCAAAATTTATTATATATGCACAGGAAACGAAGAATAAATATTAAACCGGGGACTAGGCTTACATGATTAAGGATAAATTGTGTACATCCACTATATTTACTTATTCCATTTATGCACACGTTAACATTAGATCCAATCTTTTATTTAATCCTTGCGGGAATCTTGTTCCCAAGAGGAACATCCAATGTGCCTCTCTATTGTATAGTTTCTTTCTAAGATCGCCTCCCCTAGGTCCTAAGGTGACTTTTTCTACTCCCAATACTCGTAAATGGGTAGTGTCTCCTGAATGGGACTCTCTAAAGTGACGTGATAGCATGGACATGTTTGTCAAACTACTTTTAGCATCCGTAATATGTTTCCTAAACCTCACTTTTAATGAATTCCCCGAGCATCCTACATATTGCAAGTTACACGCAATGCATGTGGCTACATATATGATGGATTTAGTATTACAATTGATGTATTGGTGTATATTGTATGTTCTATTTGTTGTGCAAGACGTTACAGTATTTGTATTCACCATATGTGTACATGTGATACATCTGGTATGACCACATTTGCGGTTACCTATATTCCTCAACCAGTCCCGATCCTTTACACTTTCCTTTTGACTAATAAATAGACTGGGTGAGACCCTAGTTCCAATAGTGGGGCCTCTCCTGGACACAATAGAAATACCTTCTGATAATAAGTCTCTTAATATTGGGTCTGTTTCTAATACCGGGATATATCTATTTATTATTTTCTTAATTTGTCCAAATTGAGTACTGTATGAGGTCACGAAAAATGGTGGTCTATCTTTACTCGAATTTACATTTTCATTTGTATTTTTGGCCGATATATCTCCAACCTTATGTGAGTCCCTTCTGTTCTGATGCCTGCTAGAATAGGATACTAGTTCCTCACGTCCCCGTCC